>NC_030429.2:9395085-9510085 GCF_001660625.3 Ictalurus punctatus
AGACAGAGTGAGAGAGAGAGAGAGAGAGAGACAGAGTGAGAGAGTGTGAGAGAGTGAGACAGACAGACAGAGAGAGAGAGCGAGACAGACAGAGAGAGAGAGAGAGAGAGAGAGAGAGCGAGAGAGAGAGAGAGTGAGAGAGACTGAGTGAGAGAGCGAGAGTGAGTGAGAGAACGAGAGAAACAGACAGTGTGAGAGAGACTGAGAGAGAGAGCGAGAGTGAGTGAGAGAGTGTGAGAGAACGAGAGAAACAGACAGAGTGAGAGAGACAGACAGACAGAGAGAGAGAGCGAGAGTGAGTGAGAGGGAGAATGAGAGAGACAGACAGACAGAGAGAGAGAGAGCGAGAGTGTGAGAGAGAGAGGGAGTGAGAGAACGAGAGAAACAGACAGAGTGAGAGAGACAGACAGACAGAGAGAGAGAGCGAGAGTGAGTGAGAGGGAGAATGAGAGAGACAGACAGACAGAGAGAGAGAGAGCGAGAGTGTGAGAGAGAGAGGGAGTGAGAGAACGAGAGAAACAGACAGAGTAAGAGAGACTGAAAGAGAGAGCGAGAGTGAGTGAGAGGGAGAACGAGAGAGACAGACAGACAGACAGAGAGAGAGCGAGAGTGAGTGAGAGGGAGAATGAGAGAGACAGACAGACAGAGAGAGAGCGAGAGTGAGTGAGAGGGAGAACGAGAGAGACAGACAGACAGACAGAGAGAGAGCGAGAGTGAGTGAGAATGAGAGAGACAGACAGACAGAGAGAGAGAGAGCGAGAGTGAGTGAGAATGAGAGAGACAGACAGACAGAGAGAGAGAGAGCGAGAGTGAGTGAGAGAGACAGACAGACAGAGAGAGAGCGAGAGCGGAGAGACGGACACCTGCAGATTTTTATCTGTCGCTCTGCACGCTGACGTTGCACGCTGTGTCCTAATCACCTGTGTGTGTGGATAGGGCAAGATAGCAGGCAGCCCAAAGCGCCAGCCAGATTAGTGTGTTAGCGATTAGCGCCAGCCACGCGCGTGTCACAACAGACAAGAGGAAACACTTCACTGGCCAATTTCGATTGTTGCACATTTTGCATGAGTTTTATTTGAAAGACATTTTGTTTTGCATAAGAAACCCCAGACAGGGAAAAAGCCACGGAAGGAAGTGAGAATAAGAGTGCAGGGTCAGGCGTTTGCAGGGATTAAACTGAGGGAGAAGAAATAAGAAAGAAAAGGTGTTTTTTTAATTAAAAAAAAACCTCATGGCTGAAACTTTAAGGGGGCGAGGGAGGCGGGTGTTGGGGTGGCTCCTCTGTGGACAGATTTCAATTCGGTGGGTCGGCACAGAGTGTTTCTGTTGCTTCGCTGCTCTTCCTTTTGCCGCATATAGAGGTGTATTGATCGAGCTTTCCTGAAGCAGACAGCAAACAGATACACCTACTGCTTTCTGCTTCTGGGCGGTGTAGAGTGCCGTGCAAACTTCAAAATCTGATCTCAGTGAGATAAAAAAAACGTGTGTGTTGTGCACCCCAGTTAAAAGTACACAGTGGAACCATGTTATGTGAAATATCAGAAAGCCACTTCACTATAGAGGTCAATCAGGGGTCACCAACTCGCAGACCAGCAATGCATTCTAATGGATCAAACCAAGTACTTGAGGGGGGGGGGGGAAACCCCAAATGAGAACGACTGGCCATGGACGAACGACTGCAGATTTTCCAGACATCGTGGGTGCTCTGTTGGGGCTTACGATGGACAATCCCACATTTATGAAAATGAATGAGCTGAATGCAGCTGATCAGATCAGAGAAGGGAGAAAAGGGCTGGAAGAGTTCTCACACACTTCCAGAGATTTTTCATTTAATTTACCCTCCGGTCTGATTAACACGCTGGCGATATGGCTTATTAAAGAAAAGAAAAGAAAAAAAATCGAATGGAATGAATTGAACTGCTTGCTTCAACGTTCGGTTCTCAGAAGGATTGTGGCGCTGGAACCGAAGCAATTTTGCCAGCCGATTCTGAAGTCATCTTTTTAGCGGTGGAAAAGTGTGAAATTAGGCATGGACAACTCTTAGAAATGTTGTGATTCGAACCCTCGAGCTTCTGTCCCCTGGCACTGCGACGTAACTGCTCGGTCAGCCGAGTGTCCTCCTCGTCCGGAGCAACAATAGGGTGGATCGACCGCTCGCACACAGACAAACACGCCCGCGTCCGAGAGAGTGAAGGAACGTCAGCCTCTGTAGCAGCTCTGGGGGATTTCACGTGTGTTGCATGTGCATGATAGGGTCATAAAGAAGAGCAACACGGAGCTAGAGAGAGAGAGACAGACAGAGACAGAGAGCGAGAGACAGAGAGCGAGAGACAGAGAGCGAGACAGACAGAGTGAGAGAGAGAGCCAAACAGAGAGCGAGAGAGAGACAGAGAGCGAGACAGACAGAGAGTGAGAGAGAGAGCCAAACAGAGAGCGAGAGAGACAGACAGAGAGCGAGAGAGAGAGAGCGAGAGAGACAGACAGAGAGCGAGAGAGAGAGAGAGACAGACAGAGAGCGAGAGAGAGAGAGCGAGAGAGACAGACAGAGAGCGAGTGAGAGAGCGAGAGAGACAGACAGAGAGCGAGAGAGACAGACAGAGAGCGAGTGAGAGAGCGAGAGAGACAGAGAGCGAGAGAGAGACAGACAGCGAGAGAGAGAGACAGACAGAGAGAGAGAGACAGACAGCAAGAGAGAGAGACAGACAGCGAGAGAGAGAGACAGACAGAGAGAGAGAGCGAGAGAGACAGACAGAGAGAGAACACGAGACAGAGAGCGAGCGAGCGAGAGAGACAGACAGAGAGAGACAGACAGCGAGAGAGAGACAGACAGCGAGAGAGAGACAGACAGCGAGAGAGAGAGCGAGAGAGACAGACAGAGAGAGAACACGAGACAGAGAGCGAGAGAGACAGAGAGACAGAGAGCGAGAGAGACAGAGAGACAGAGAGCGAGAGAGACAGAGAGACAGAGAGCGAGAGAGACCGACAGAGAGAGAACACGAGACAGACAGCGAGAGAGAGACAGAGAGAGAGAGAGCGAGAGAGACAGACAGAGAGAGAACACGAGACAGAGAGCGAGAGAGAGACAGAGAGACAGAGAGCGAGAGAGACAGACAGAGAGAGAACACGAGACAGAGAGCGAGAGAGACAGAGAGAGAGCGAGCGAGAGAGACAGACAGCTGTGGGGTTCATTCCTCTTGGATGTCATCAGCGAATAACTCGAACCTGTCATGGTGTCTGACCGGGCCAAGCCAGTGGTGTTGCCACCAGCAATGTGTGCTCTCTCTCTCACACACACACACACACACACACACACACACACACACACACACACACACACACACAGAAGTAGTCTGATGTTTCATGCTCATGCTGAAAGTCACTCTCCGAATTTGAACATCTGTCATTCAAAAAGCTTATAAATGGCATCAGAACACTCAGAGTTGTGGGAGAGAGTGTGTGTGTGTGTGTGTGTGTGTGTGTGTGTGTGTGTGTGTGTGTGAGAGAGTGTGTGTGTGTGTGTGTGTGTGTGTGTGTGTGTGTGTGTGTGTGAGTGTGTTAGAGCGGTCAACCTTGTTGAAATAAAATCCAAATGCTTTCTCACTTGAAATATTTAATAAGCGCTCGGCTCGGCGACAGACAGTGAACATTAGCAGTAGCGCTACACTGCGTCCGGACGGCGTAAACCCCGGCGCATTCTTTCATTTCGTCACGGTCTCCGCTCCCGCGCTCAATCACACTCGCGGCCGGGTTTACGGTCGTCCGTCTGCCTACTCACAAGATTCTGAAAAGTACGAGGGAACCGGAGAAAACCCCAGTGACACCGAGAGAACGTGTAAAACTCCAGACGGACAGGAACGCTGGATCAGGATTAAACCAAGGACGCCGTTACCGTGAGGCTGCAAACGCTGCCCTCTGCACCACCGTGCCCTCGGACCTCGGCCCTCGGCCAGCCGTCCGTAACATGAGAACAATGCTACGAGGGAAACGGCGACGCCGACAAAAAATACACACACTGCTGAAGTGTCCGTCAAACTACAAGCTCAAACACTGATTTTGACTGCAGTCATGCTAATGCGCTGGGAAAAAAAAATCTAATGCTGGCCTGGTGAAGTCTTCGATTGAAGAGAGCTTGCTTAAATAAAGTCACTTATCCAAGAAAGATCAGGAAACTTTGAGTGAGACGACCAAAAGAATATTGTACAGCATTCACGTGTGGATTGTTCGGCCTTCGACCGCATAGATGTTACGGAAAATCGGCTGGAGTAATTTCTTCTCGCAGTCCTACTGTGTAAAGCCTAAGGCGAAAGATTTCATTGCTCGCATACTCTGCTTCATACATTTTGAACATCTTAAAGATTAAGTCGTATCTAACAGAAAGGCAAACATTCCTTTGAATCAGGCTTCTACTTTGACCTGCATAATGTTTCGAGTATTCATGCACCTATTCCAAGACACGTACAGTGTGTGTGTGTGGGGGGGGGGGGGGGGGGGGGGATTGGACGAGGCAAGATTTTGATCATTAAATATATTAACATTGATGCTGTCCACATTAAATTTTCACCAGACACCAGTATTAACTCAAGAGATCTACACAGTTATGTGTAATAAAGAGGAATGACGCAGGGAAAAAGTATTGAACGCACTAATTGAAATGTATTTAATACTCTGTTTGTAACGACAGATTCAAGACGCTTCCTGTATGAAGAAATTAACGGGACGCGGTATTCAGGTGTGATTTTGGCCCGTTCTTCTAAACATATAGTCTTTAAATCTTGTTCACTTGGATTCAGGTCAGGTGATTGATTGGGCCATTCTAACACTTTGATTATTTTTCTCTGAAACCACTTGAGAGTTTCCTTTGCTGTATGTTTTGGATCGTTGTCCTGCTGGAAGATCTCATCACCCACATCTCATCATCATCCTGGTGGATGGCAGCAGATTCTTCTCATGAATCTCCCGGTAAAGTGCTCCATTCATCGTTCCTTTAATTATATGACGTCTGCCAGTACCATGTGATGAAAAACAGCCCCACACCATGATGCTTCCACCTCCAAACTTCACTGCTGGTGTAGTGTTTTCAGGGTGATGTGCAGCACCGTTTCTTCTCCAAACATGGCGTGTAGTATGACAGACAAAAAGTTCAATTTTGCTCTCGTCTGACCAGACTACACTCTCCCAGTATTTCATAGGCCTGTCCAAATGAGTTGTAGCAAACTTTAAACGAGCTTCGACATGCCTTTTCTGTAGTAATGGAGTCTTGCGGGTGAGCGTGAGCAGTGGAGTGCACTGTCTATTGTTTTCTCTGTGACGATGACACCTGCTGCCTCCGAGTGTTTCTGGAGCTCTTTCCGAGTGGTCCTTGGCTCTTGGGCTACACTTCTGACTATTCTTCTGACTCCCTGGTCAGTAATATTGCGTGGAGTTCCTGTACATGGCCGGTTGATGACGGAGTAACGTTGCTTCCACTTGTGGATAATGGCCCCAGTGGTGCTTACTGGAGGATTCAGAAGTTTTGAAATACGTCTGAATCCGAATCCATCAATATGTTTTGCAATATTAAGGTTGCGAAGGTCTTGGGCGAGCTCTTTGCTTTGACCCATCATGACATGTTTCTTGTCTGACACCCTGGTAACGAAAAGCCTTTTTATAGACCATCAATTTACTATCAATTTACTAACCCAGCTGATAATAATTTGCACAGATAGGGGGTATAATTACTTACAGATTTCAGCTGGTTCCTTAAATGACCTTGGAGAACTGCTTTTCTTAACGTCTTCAATACTGCTTTCCCTGTGTCATTCCTCTTTCATCACACACAACTTTATTTATGGACTTTAATGCTGTGAATTCTTTATATTTCTGGAGTTCTTGAATTAATACTGATGTCTGGTGAAAATTTCATGTGAATAACCTCATTGGAAATATATTTACTGAAAAAAATGTTGACGTGTCGGATACTTATTTCCCTCACCGTATGTGTCGCTGTGCATGGAGATGTAAAACACGCCGACACGCTCTGCTCATTTCTCTTTAAAACTTTCCGCCTATCTAAACTGTTTTGTGACTTTAGTATGAAGGTGTCAGCCGTAAGGTTATCTATAAGCTAGCGTGCTCCAAAACAATGCCAAGATTCACATTTAGAAGATATACGCATTCAAATTTGACCGTCTCTCTCGACCGCCGATACGGATCAACAGTTTCGATGACGTCGTCCTGCACTTCAGCTTCTGATCACATTTTCTGTCCCATCAAACGCTCTCTAATATCTGAAGTGTCCCGCCCCCAACATTACAAAAAACCCCACGCTACTCACCGTCAAGTACGGCTTAGCCCGGGCTGTGAGGCAAACCTAAACGTTATTAGCCATTGAACAAGGCGGAGGAGCCACTCGATATGCCCCGCCCTGACTTCCTGTTTCACTGGAAATTACATCGACACATTGAATGACGCTGCGCGTTTCAAGGCACTTCACAGGCACTGAGCGTGAACGTTTCAAATTCAACACCTTTAAAAATATTCACCCATCTACAAGACGTGTCCGTTAACATGTCATCAAACGGACTTTTAAGCAGGTTCACGGTACAGAAACCATTAGTGTTAAGATGTAAAACTATCTAGAAAAGACCAGAAGTATGCGAGTTGAGATGAGACACAGCTCGTTTGTTCACTATGTGCAACACCAGAGTGAAACTTACATGCTCAGCCATCTCGAGTATGTGTGTGTGTGCACAGTACGTGCAGTTAAAAGCTAGTATAACCCTGGTGTAACTAAACCTGCAGCATGAATCGGGCTTAAATCGCATCACGAGAGGCAATACCCACTGGTTCTGTGTTAAAGCTGTAACTTTAACTGGACTAACGTGACTAAAGCCTATTAGTACAGAGACTTGGAGAGAAATCCCTACTGAGATTTAACAGCTATGCAGCTGGGTGGAAAAACCAGGCGCTCATTCGATATATAACAAAAAGTAAAAATAAATCAAATGCTGGCTTAGTAATCCGATCCAACACGCGCAGCGACGCATTGCCGAGGTGAGCGCGCTGCGCTGAGACGTCTCTTGGTGAGAGCGTCTGGAGCGTTTGTGCTATACCAAACGTGTCAGCTCTGGTTAAGCCTGAACAGAATCACTGAGCACTGACAGCTTTATTAAACTTTAAACCTGCGTCTAACTGCCCTGAACACACACACACACACACAGGCGGCTGTGCAACTCCAGCCACGATGTTCATGGAATAAAGAGTGATGAAGCAGAAGCACATACACACTCTTATGCGAGATCCACAGATTAGACACCCTCCAACACCTCCAACACCTCAGATCTCTTTCTGTACCTCGCTGTCACACACAGCACGCAGCGCATGTATACGCTATACCTTCAGAGCATTCTTTAATGCGCCGTTCTGACCGAGAAAAAAAGCGGGGCCCAAACAGCTGCATGTCACGTCAAGCAAAAAAAAAAACCAAACAAACAAAAAAAAACACAAGAATGAGTGATGCGCACTATATAGCCAAAAGTATGTGGACACCTGACCATCACACCCATATTGTGGTTCTTCGTCTTTGTATACTGTAGCATTACGGCTTCCCTTCACTGGAACATGTTCGAGCATGACAACGCGTCTGTGCACAAACTGAGGTCCATGAAGACTTGTGTGCCAAGGTTGGTGTGGGAGAACTTGTCGAGGCTCTGTGCAGGACACTCCTCAAGCACACTGAACGCCTCTGGGATGAAGCGGAATGGTGCTCGGACCACCTCACTCAACATCAGTGCCTGGCCTCACTGATGCTCTTGTGGCTGATTGAGCACAAATCCCCACAGCTACACTCCAAAATCTAGTGGAAAGCCTTCCCAGAAGAGTGGAGTACAGTACATACTGCAGTATGTACACCAGCACCACATCGGTCGCGCCTTCGTCAGTGGATGTTCGCGGACGTCCGCGATACACGTTGTGCTCGCCGTGTTTCCTGTTAAAGTCCAGTGCAACCCTACGAGAGCTTCCCGATCCAGCCAGGAGAATGACTTCAATACGTTCTTTTGTCAAAGACATTTTTAAAGACTGTCTGAGGGAAAAAACAACAACAACAACAACATAAACTAAGTATGAACTATTTTGGAAGACATTTTGCTGAAAAGTGCTCATTTCCCCTGTACATGGAGACTTTTGGGACACCCTGTAGAATGGGATACTCAACAAACACATTTGGATGTGATGGTCAGGCGTCCACAGATTTGAAAAATACTACTATAGTTCGTCCGAGTTGTACAGCTTTGTGTGCGACATTTCAACTATGTTTATTTTCAAAACATGGTCAAAACGTGCTACTATACAGGCTGACACTCATTCCCCGTCCATGCATCTCTGCTGCGTAGCTCCCGCTGGAAAGCGGCATACATTATTTCCCAGCTGAAACTTTTTCTCCCCATGCTGTGAATCAAGTTCTCCTCCTGGATTCCCACGATGCATCCCACACCTACTCGACATCGACGAGGAACGGGCATAAAGTTGAACTTTCGGTGAACGTGCACCCTTAAACTCTCCCTCCCCTTTTTCCTTCTCACTGTCCTTATTCCTGTTCTCATAAGGGCACGAAGAGCAGGCGAGGGAGAATTAGTGTACGCGTGTGGGTGTGCGAGAGCAGGCGGCGGTCTCTTAATTAAGAGGCAGTCCATAACGAGGCTCTAACGAGGTTGTTCTAATGAGGTCATGGGCCAGGGGAGGATTCGCCGTCGCTCATCAGCAGAGACACAGCGGGGCGTATACACAACCCTCGGGCCATGAGGCTGACACGTTCTCACACACACACACACAGCTTTCAACTCTGACAGGCACAAACACTTCAGAAGCCTAGTGCACAAACAACTACTACTCAAAACTCTGACACATGCGCACACACACCACAACCTATAATTTTTTTGTCTACAGACAAAGAAAATGTGTGTTTGTCTCAGTGTGTGTGTGTGTTTGTGCATGTACTCCAAGTATACTGCCTTTCTATTTTGAGCATGTGCAGTAAGAGAGAGAGAGACACAGAGAGACAGAGAGAGAGCAGGAATGAAGTAAAGGTGACTTTGGGCACAATGCCTGGTAATTGGGTACACATACAAATGACTTTTTCTTTCCTCCACCCTTTCCCCTCTCGCTCTCTCTCCCTCATCCCGACGCAGTTCTATCCATCTTTCTCTTTCCCCATTTCCTCCCTCTCTCCCGGCCCAAATGTGATTGTATTTCCAAGTGTGAGACGGATGATTGACTAGAAAGACGGAGACGGGACGAAAGGGCCGAGGCCAACAACACACACGCGCGGTGATAAGAAAGACACACGCATGTGTGTGCGCGCGTGTGTGGGAGTGCCACTGTTGGTCCACCGAGTCTCATTTTAGATGCTAGCACTCCTCCCTCTCTGCCACGATGATCGAATTAGCATTCTTCCTCCAACGCTGTCTCCATCTCCGCACCGCTTCCCAGCTTCTCAGAAGACAGAGGGGAACAAAAGTCAAGGAAAGGAGACGGGAAGAGAAAACGAGACAGACACTAGACACCAGGGCGGTCACAATTATTTCAAAGTCGCGAGTGAAATCTAATGAAATAAGAGAATCTTAAGCAAAAAATAAACGCGGCAGACGCAACGTCAAGATTTCAGCATGAATTTTGTGTCTTGCCTTTTGTCGAGTTTCTATGGAGAAGGAAAAAAAAAGGATGCTTCGAGAACTAGAAATGAACAATTATGGATCTGATCATTTCCTTTTCAATTTTGTTTATATATATATTTATCTATCTATCTATCTATCTATCTATATAAATATTATATATATATATATATATATATATATATATATATATATATATATATATATATAGATAGATAGATAGATAGATAGATATATAGACCAGGTTATAATATTGTTCAAACGTAACAGTTTATAAACTAGGAACGTATGTAATATAAGGAACGCCATCATTTATAGCCATTTATTAATCGTTATTTAGCCGAAATGTTTTTCCGAAGCGCAGGTTTCAGTACACACCGCTCACATAAAGCCCATCAATAAATCAACCCCAGCACCAAGGCTGCATTCTGACGCTAGCTAATGGTATGACAATAAGCCGGCTAATTAACAGCAATGATGGGTGTGTTAATGAGGAGGCAGAGAGCACAAAGTGATGCCACAGCAACCACCTGGCCTTAAATGCCAGCCAAACAAAAGCGCTCATTACTGACTAGAGCAAGCCCACCGAGACCCGCGCTCCGCTCGGGGGGGGGGGGGATGGGGGACAGCCGAGGCTGTTAACTGCTTCAGATTCGGAACATTCTGGATATGTACTGCACTCGAAACAGTACAGTCATCAAAAAAAGAAAAAAAAAAAAAAAAGGGCACAAAAAGCTCTTTAGCCTCTGCTGTGAATAAGGAGGTGATGAGGAGCTTCTAATAGATCAGCACCACTGCCCTTTTCAGGCTTAATCTGTGCTTGTCAGTGCTAATTATCAGCAGCTTCCACACACATTTCTACAGGGCTCTGGTGTGAAAAGGGAGTTATTATGATGATTCTAAGTGGTGCCATTGCCCTCTGAAGCAGTAGGCACAGAGCTATTGCTCAGTCCACAAACAGAAAGGAAAGAAAAAAGAAGAAAAAAAAAAAAACCCACCTCACCTACCATCCACTCAGCACTAAACACCACGCATTAACGCGGAACAGAGCAGCATGCTAACACACTCCATACACGCGTCACATAAACATGTACACTCCGTTTGAATTCATTTGGGTGTGGCTTCAAATCCTATTTAAACCAGAACTCTGGGCATCAAACAGTCGAGTCTGACACTTTTAGACAACAGTCGTAAAGAGATCACCTTAATAATATCCATCACTGCACTGGTGCACGTTTTATACCGTGAGTCTTTACCTCAGCGGCATCGCAGGAGCGAGAGTGCTGCTGGCGTGAATATCAGCCTCACGTGCACAATTGTGAGCGTGAGATTGCTTTTCTAGAGCAGTTCTGTAAACAAGGAATTCATATCGAGGACCTGAGACCTGAGAGTCTTGCCACGGCACAGACCGACCGAGCCTGTAGTTCGTGTAGTAACGGTTTCAGTGGAACACGGTGCTGTTACACTACACGTCAGAACTCTTGGAACGCTGCTTGTCCAATCAAATTCGCGAACCGGAACTAACTGTTGTGTAATGTTTGTTTGCTGTAAAATGTCATTTCCGGACGTTTGTCTGGTGGACAAATCATAAATATATTAGCACTATAAGCACAGCGGGTGAGTGAAAGCTCCAGTGTGGTGCCTAGTCCTGTGTTTTGGTTTCCCGGAATTGAACTGCCTAGGCTACAAAGCGCTAGCTAATGTAACGTAACGGACGTAACATAATGGAAACGAATGCGTACGAGTTCCTGGAGAGGACCGGGGACGACCGTGAAGCCAGTCCTCGTCCTGTCGTGATAGGATGGTACGAGCGTGCCGCTACAGTTACGCCATCGTGGTGTCACACACGTGCAAAAACGAACAGGTCTGTAGTGTGGAAGTTAATAAGAAGTCCCCCCGCCCCTTTCTCTGGTTGTTAAACCTACTTGTCTGAAGGGCAACTAAAAATAAATAAAAAAAAAAAAACGAATAGCCCGAACACAATCTCTGCTTGGGGCCCCAGGCTGCTGATGCGTCCCCGACCCACACTACACATCCATCATCAACCGTTTTGTCCTTCATACAGTGTTCACACGGCTTTCTTTCCTGATAACCGCAATGTGTGGTAGATATACTCAACCTCTACTTCTGCAAATTGAACTGCACTCGATATTAGATCATAAGACTTCACACCACGTTCTTTGTGCCCTTTTTTTTTTCCCCTCTCCTGCCGTTTTGCGGATGGGAACATTTAATGAGTCCGGACCCGTCGCAGATAAAGGACGTTAAGAGGGAGTGCTAATTTATTACACAGGAGCAGGGAAAAAGCAGGGCAACGTGGGTCATCAATTAGGAGATAACACTTTCAAACTTGTAATTAGAATTTGTGTAAGCTTGGGAGTCAATAGCGGCTTTAAACAAACAGCCGAGAACGCTCTTATCGGCAGGCCCAGAGCTTTATCTTACAAACCCATTCCCTGACCTGAGAGCACTGACAGAGCAGTCATTACACTGTGGCTGTGTCTGACAAAGTGTCTGCACTCTACAGACACACTTACTGACTGTGAGAACGTGTGTGTGTGTGTGTGTCTGGGCGAGCTGGAGAGAGAGAGAGAGAGAGAGAGAGAGAGAGAGAGAGAGAGAGAGAGAGAGAGAGAGCAATTAAATACACGCATGATGGATAGATTCGGCGGTGCCAACAAGTTGTCCAAGCAGGCAGCATAAAATAAATAAATAAATAAATAAATAAATGAAAAATGAAACTCTAGAGACTGTTGTCTGAGAAACTCCCAGGAGATCAGAAGATTCTGAAATACTCAAACCACCCCATCTGGCATTAAAATCCATGCCACGGTTAAAGTCACAGATCACAATTTCCCCCATTCTGATGTTTGATGTGAACATTAACTAAAGTTCCTGACCTGTATCCGCATGATTTTATACACTGCGCTGCTGCCGAGCCACTGCCGCACACGATTAGCAGATTAGATAACTGCATGAATGAGCAGGTGTACAAGGGTCCCGACTACTCAATACTCAGTACGTTTACATGGACAACGATAATCTGATATTAACCCGATTAAGACGGTACTCTGATTAAGAAACTCGCATGTAAACAGCGATTATTGACGACCTTAATCCGACTAAACTCGTACTCGATGTGAACACACATGGAATTAAGCCGTGTGGAGTATTCCTGTTTTAGTCGCATTATCGCAGTGAATTACAGACATGTACACACCTTAATCTCACTATTAACATCGTGTGGGAGTTTTCATGATTACACACGGCAGCGCTCAACCGTTTTACGGCAAACAAGAGAGCACGTCCGAATGTGCGTACTTACCTACTATATAGTAGGAGAAATACATGAATCTCGGCTACTATATAGCAGGTAAGTATGTGATTTGGGACGCAGCCCACGGCTTCAAGCAGTCGTCTATTAGCACGTACAGCATGACAAATAATTACCTGCACTTGAAGCTTTCGTAAAATTAAAAAAAAAAAACACCCGAAACTGTATACGGGACCATAACGAAGACCAACTGTATGTCGATACGTGAAATTCTGGAGGGACGTCGGACGGCGTGGCGTGGGGACGTAATGACGTGTGCTGTTAATCGATCTATGTTCTATAACACGTAAAACAGGAACATGAAAGGAATATCCTAAAAACATCTCAACACCTTAATCACAATATTGTCTTATTCAGAATAAGGTCAATAATTAGATTACGGCTGTCCATGTAAACGTAGTCACTGTTTGTAGATACTGAAAGAATAGTAAATGCTGATAGACAGCACAATAAACACTACTGCTTTATGCATTATTACAGAATAATGCCTGTTGATATAGAAGTGTTCTTTTTAATAAGACAAAAAGGCATGTTCTGCTGTTTTGCACGCACTTAACTCATTTCAGTTTCTCCCACTGAGCTCCAGACAGCATGGAGCCTTCCTGATAATGTGATACTGAAAGGTGCACGCATCAACAGTATGTAAGTTCGGCCAGGTATTCGGAGAGCACGTAAGAGTAACCTGGCTAGGTACATGACTTTGATTTAGTTTTTCAGGTGCACGCCTGTAACAGTATGAACGGCACGGGAAAAGCTCAGTGACGGCTAATTAGCAGCGCCTCCGTTTTTCCTGACCAAGAACCACAGTCCCACGCGTGTTTTTTTTTTTTTTTTGGCTCACAAGATAGAGACTCACACATTCAAAAGTCAGAGTTCGCCTTGATAAAGTCAGTGTGAAGCAAAATTAACCACCACCAGAAGCACCGTGTCTTTCATGCCCCGCACTCTCTCCCTCGGTGAACCGGCTTTTCTGTCAGGTGAATTTTAATTAGCTGAAAAAGCAGAAAGGTGGTGTGTTTTTTTTATTCATGTGGCTCCTGTATCGCAGTAGCAAGGACTCAACAATCATACGTACTATGCCTGAGCTGCAGATGCTGGAATCTTTGCAGAGGCAGAAGAAGAAAAAAAAATGGACAGTGAAAGCGATTAAGAGAGAACGAGAAGGAATGAGAGAGGGACAGATAAATGAAGGGAGTCAAGAAATGAGAGGAAAAAAGAGACAGACAGTGGGAGGGTGAAGAAAGGAGGAATAGGAGAGACAGAGCAAGAGAAAAGTGGAGAGAGAAAAGACCTAATGATGGAAGAAACAGACAGACAGATGTGTGTGTGTGTGTGTGTGTGTGATAGAGAATGAGTGAGTGAGTGAGTGAGAGAAAGAGAATGAGAGAGCGAGTGTGTGTGAGTGAGAGAGACGGAGAGAGAGAGAGAGACAGAGATGGAGAGAGGGAGAGAGAGAGGGAGAGAGAGAGGGAGAGAGAGAGAGGGAGAGAGAGAGGGAGAGAGAGAGGGAGAGAGAGAGAGGGAGAGAGAGAGGGAGAGAGAGAGAGAGAGAGAGAGAGAGATGGAGAGAGGGAGAGAGGGGGAGAGAGAGATGGAGAGAGGGGGAGAGAGAGATGGAGAGAGGGAGAGAGAGAGGGGGAGAGAGGGAGAGAGAGATGGAGAGAGGGAGAGAGAGAGGGGGAGAGAGGGAGAGAGAGATGGAGAGAGGGAGAGAGAGAGGGGGAGAGAGGGAGAGAGAGATGGAGAGAGGGAGAGAGAGAGGGGGAGAGAGGGAGAGAGAGAGGGGGAGAGAGGGAGAGAGAGAGGGGGAGAGAGGGGGAGAGGGGGAGAGAGAGGGAGAGAGAGGGGGAGAGAGAGGGAGAGAGGGGGAGAGAGAGAGAGGGGGGAGAGGGGGAGAGAGAGGGGGGAGAGGGGGAGAAAGGGAGAGAGAGAGGGGGGAGAGGGGGAGAGAGGGAGAGAGAGAGGGGGAGAGAGAGGGAGAGAGGGGGAGAGAGAGAGAGGGGGGAGAGGGGGAGAGAGAGGGGGGAGAGGGGGGAGAGGGGGAGAAAGGGAGAGAGAGAGGGGGGAGAGGGGGAGAGAGGGAGAGAGAGAGGGGGGAGAGGGGGAGAGAGGGAGAGAGAGAGGGGGGAGAGGGGGAGAGAGAGGGAGAGAGAGAGGGGGGGGGACGGGGGGGGGCTGTGTGGACGGAGCGTATAATTAAGGCGGAAATACTCGGTGTCCTTGGGAAGTGAAATCACGGCTGAGACACGGGGAGAAAGAGAAAGCTGCTTCTACTGACGACCTTCAGAAAGGCAGAGAATGAGCACGGAATGAGTGACGAAGGAAACCAGGAACTTGGAAGAAAAGGTCAAGCAGTAGCACAGAGTGAATGACAAAGAAAAAGGAGACAGATGACAGGAGGAAAGAAAAGCGAATCAGAGAAGAACACTAAGCGCACTCGCAATCAAGAGAGTGAGAAAGCGGTAGAGGAAAAGAGAGAAGGGGGGGGGGGGGCAGACGGAGGTCGGCTTTTAATCAGCAATCTGAAGGGACTCGATAATCAGAGCATCCGACAGTAAATGTCAGAGGAAGACAGGATACAAAGACCGCGGGAGGGGGGAAGGGCAGAGGGAGAAGAAACCAATACGACCAAATCCAGATAAAAAGAGAGAGAGAAACACTTCAGTCCATTTTCCAGTGAAGACGAGTGATAACACATCTATCATAGATCCACAGCCGAATACACCGCTCTCAACACGTGAGGATCGTGTACAAACACACGTCTCACACACACACACGGCTAGAAAGGATCGTGTACAAACACACGTCTCACACACACACACACACACACACACACACACACACACACACACACACACACGGCTAGAAAGGATCGTGTACAAACACACGTCTCACACACACACACACACGGCTAGAAAGGATCGTGTACAAACACGTCTCACACACACGGCTAGAAAGGATCGTGTACACACACACACACACACACACACACACACACACACACACACACGCGTCTCACACACACACACGGCTAGAAAGGATCGTGTACACACACACGTCTCACACACACACGGCTAGAAAGGATCGTGTACACACACACACACACACACACGGCTAGAAAGGATCGTGTACACACACACACACACACACACACGGCTAGAAAGGATCGTGTACACACACACACACACACACACACGGCTAGAAAGGATCGTGTACACACACACACACACGTCTCACACACACACACGGCTAGAAAGGATCGTGTACACACACACACGTCTCACACACACACGGCTAGAAAGGATCGTGTACACACACACACACACACAGCTAGAAAGGATCGTGTACACACACACACACACACACGTCTCACACACACACACGGCTAGAAAGGATCGTGTACACACACACACACACACACGTCTCACACACACACACACGGCTAGAAAGGATCGTGTACACACACACACACACACACACACACACACAGCTAGAAAGGATCGTGTACACACACACACACACACACACACACACACACACACAGCTAGAAAGGATCGTGTTGCGGGAATTCAGTCTTTGTTTCAGAAAACTGTGTTTTTTACAAAGATAAAGAAAAGGGTGAACTTGGGGTTGATGGAGAAAGAGAGACAAAATCTGCAGCAGACAGATGGCTGAGAAAGACACCAGTGGATTCTAAATGACAGCCACTGCAAACTACACACACACACACACACACACACACACACACACACACACACGGAAACTTCAGCTGCAGTCGCAATCCAGCCAACACACTCCCAAAGTCATAGAGATCATAACGCTGAATGAGGCTCAAACTGACGGCTACCTACATTTGTCCTTCAACCCCTCTCCCTCTCTCTCCCTCTCTCTCTCTCTCTCTCTCTCTCTCTCTCTCTCTCTCTCACACACACACAGAGCTTAGGTCACACAGAGCATTCTCTCGCTCCCTCTCTCAGCCTGGGGGATGAGTAATAGTTGAAGCGAGGGATGGTGACAGAAGGCTATAAAAGTGTAATTTGCTCGTCTTTCTTTACCACGGGAAAGCAAATTCGTTCTGCTGCTCGCGCACCTATCTGAGGACGCTCGCGCTGAAACGTGGCATTAGAGAGGGAGAACGAGCGAGAGAAGGGCAGGACGAACGAGCGCGACAGCCAGGTGGAGAGGGAGCAGAGGTGGAAGAGAGTGGGCGAGCGTGATTAAGGCAGGGAGCCGTCTCCTACTCCCTGCCTCGCGCTGCCATTAGTTCACTCCTTTGTTCCTTTAAAGTGCAGGGGAACAATGAGAGAGAGAGAGAGAGAGAGAGAGCGCGAGCGCGTGAGTGTGCTAAGAATAACACTGTGCTGCACACGGCTGTGTGAACAAAGCGGCGACAGGGTTAGAGTTAGTGGGATAAAGGCACGGAGACCTGTAGCTGATCACTAATTACAACCTTCTCTCCACACCCTGGTATTACAGACCTGCTCCGAAAAGAAAAAAGAAAGAGAGGCAGGCAGTTGGAAAGGAAAGTAAAGAAAAAGAGAAGAGAAAAAAAAGAGAAGAGACAGAGAGTGTGAACGCGTGAGGAAGGGCGTGGATGATGAGGGCGGCGTGTTCTGACATTTCCGCTGATAACCGAGTGCTGGAGCGGAGCGGAGCGGCGTGCGAGAGAGCTGAACTGTTACCATGTGCCAGTTTAAATCAGAAACGCCTCAGCGCCGCTAGCTAACCACGCACACACACACACACACACACACACCGAGAACGGCAGCTCCAACATCACTGAGCTCTTCTACATCCCTCATCTTTCCTCCTCTTGCTCTGCCACGATCCACTCTTCTCACGCCGACTTTAAGTTCCATTAAACCGCCTCACCGTCCGCAGCCAATCAGCACCAAGACCTGACAAACAGGAAGCAAACACAACCGCTAGCACATACCTTTCAGTGCCACGTGTTCACTCACTTCACTGAAGGTACCTATTCAATTCATTACGTACCTTCCGACAAAGGAAGGAATCCAAATGAACTGTGCTTTATAATAAAAACGAAACAACACAAACAAACAAACAAACAACCCTCGTGTGTGTTCGTACTTCACAGTGTGCCTCAGAAAACGTTTACACCGCAACAATTGTAACTTTATTTCTTTTTAAGTAGGATTCTGGGTGCCGCTGTTGGGCTTTTTAATCCTCTCTGCTTCAAACACACTGTGTCATGTCTCACCCTGAGCGCTGACCCCAGTTCCCAAACAAGCCGGGAGATATGTGAAGAAAACGAGTTCACGGTGCTGTACGTGCAGGTCCGTCATCGGCAAGCCAGGGGAGCGAGAGCAGCGTGGAAACACTCTCCGAGACCGCATGAGAAAGAGACCGATTCAAAAGGGAAGCGTTGTTGTTCTGGGAGACGCCGGATAGTGCGATTTCCGTCATTACTGCACACAATTATTGTACATAAAGGCAGAGGAGGCTTATTGGCTGAGGTTCAGCGGTTCTGGGTTATTGATCAGAAAGTCACGCGTTCACATCCGAGCACCGCCAAGCTGCTGATACTGGGTCCTGGAACAAGGCCTTTAATCCTCTCTGCTTCAGGGACACCACAACACGCCTCACCCTCAGCTCTGACCCCAGTTTCCCAACACGCTGGGATATATGTGAAGAAAATGAGCCCGCTGTGCTGTATGTGTATATGGAGTAATGAAGGTCATCTTTGTCAGTAGAGAAAAGGCAAACACAAGCTGAAAGGATACACGACGCTCGGAATACGATCGTAGCAGGAGCACGACGTAGTCGTTACGATTACAGCGGCGGTTCTGACTGGATTCAGATATGCAGTATCTGTAGAGAAGTGCGCAGCAGATGCATTTGAATGACGGGAAAGGTAGAGACTACTCCTCACGTGGGGCGGCCGTAACGTAGCTCATACAGACCTTTCATTTAAAAGGCCATTTGTAAGACGCACAATTAATGAGACTGATTATTTAATGTTTCAGCACCTACAATACGTTTTTTCAGACCCCCCCCCACACACAAATGGACATGACGCTACAATTTTTTACATCCGGAGTAGTTTGTAATGTCACAGAGTCAATTTATTTACATGTATGCATTTAGCAGACGCTTTTATCCTAACTGACTTACAAATGAGGAAATACAAGCAAAGCGATATATCAAGTAGAGAACAATACAAGTAGTGCTACCGTACAAGATCTTTAACTGAGTTCTAGAGAAGCAAAGTGCGCAGAGTAGAGGTGTAAGAACAAGAGTAAGGTGGGTTTAAAAAAAAAAAAAAAAAATGTTTAGGGGTTGGTTAGGTGTTCACAGAAGAGCTGGGTCTTTAGCTGTTTGTTTTTTGAAGATAGTGAAAGATTCTGTGGTCCGGATTGAGGTTGGAAGTTCATTCCACCGCTGAGGGACAGATAGTGTGAAGGTTCTGGAAAGGGACCTTTTTTTTTTTTTTGCAACAGGCAAAAAACATGGCATTCGCCTGAACACCCGGGCCTCATCGCATTAGAATGATCACTGACTGAGTGAGTGACGTTTAGGAGGCAAATGGGGGGGGGGGGGGGGGGGGGGGGGAATGAAAGGATGATTGATGGACAGAAAGCAGGAGAGAAAGGGAGGAAAGGCAAGAGAACGAGCAAGACGAAACGAAAGATAAAGTAGAGCGGAAGAGTGAAGCGGCAGTCACTCAGCTGTCAGTGCTAAAGCGTTTCTACATTAGCGCACGGCCGAGAACATGTGTTTCACTCAGCCGCTCTAAAATCTGCCTACATTATTCATACTCATCGACTGCACTCTCTCCTGAACGCAGGTGGAAAATGAGGGGTTTAAATGAAGCATAGATCTTCACCCGTGACAACGCGGCTCACTTCAGCACTTACCCGAAGAGCGTGCTCGTCTAGTTCTGGGACGATAATGGAATTCACGATATCAGGATCGTTAATGGGACATGATAGATGCTGCATGTCGATAACAACACCAAACAACGGTCTGCTTGGCCGAAACATCGTTTTAGGAGACGTCAGACATTCGGGGTTGGACTGATGGGTCGTGATAACTAAAGAGCATAAGTAAATAAACAGCGCATTTAGTTTTTTTTACAACAAAAAGTGCTGGAGTAATCAGACTATACTGGACTGGCAGCATGTTCATCCTCTAACAGGAACGCAGACCTGTAATTCTCTAGCACTCGCACTCGTACACTGCCATCCCGTCCCTTTGGTGTTAGATTAGCATTCGCAAAACTGTCCAAGTGCACGCTCGTTTCAGAATTAGCGTCAAATAAATGTCACGTAATAAATCTTGCTCTCACTGACGGTAACTGCATGTGAGGCGGCCTGTGATGATAAATACAGTAACATCAATAAAAATATCATGATGTTGGAGGTCGGCGCCTATCAGTCAGATTTCACCTATAGTCGTGCCGAATCCATCGAACGCGTTAATGAAACGCATGCATCAAACACTCCACCTCAGCCTCCAGACACATACCCTGCCCACTAGCGTCAGAGCGAGAGAGAAAATGAGGGCTGTGAGAACAAAGACAGTGAGTGGGTGTGTTAAAAAAAAAAAAAAAAAAAAAGAGAGAGAGAGGAAAAAAAAAAAAGATAAAAAAAAAAAAAAAAGAGAAAATGAAGATGGACTGACAGAGACAGATACCTGCTGAGGACACGGAGTGACAGAAAGAGAGACGAAGCATGAACACGTAAAACGGATGAAGAAATAAAAAAGAGCAGAAATATACGATAAAAATGCCAATAGGAGGATAGCGACAATAGCAGAGATGAAACGGGGGCTAAGATTAAAGTCAGCCATGAGGCAATGAAATGTGAAAGCAGAGGAAGAGGTACTGAAAGGGTGCGAGTGTTTCGGCACCAGCAGGCAGAATACAGCTAGAGGCAAAACAACCGTGGGCAACGAGTGCCCTTGATACACACGTGCTCCCAACCCCCCCTCCCCCCAAAAAAACAAAACAAAACAAAACAATCCGTAATAAAAAATGACTATGACAGACGGCAGCTGAGTGTGTCTGTCTTCTAGCCAATTCTGCTCACGCGAACATGTAACGGAGTCTGTAACCAGCCTGAGGGAACCTTTTTCCACAGATGTTAGCACAGCTGACCAGCCTACAACTTGGGGATGAGCTGATAGCGTAGTTAATCAGCTGATCATGGTGCGTATGGAGTTATTATGCTGTCCAAAGGAATCGTAAATGCTACGAGATTGTAATTTTACGCCTCGCAAATCCATAATCAAACGCGTAAATCCGCAACAGTCCTCGGTTTACAACTAAGCGTCCTTTACAATGTTTAGGATGCAATTACCAAGCACGATTTACACACTTACAAACGGTCATGCTGTATCAGGGCTGCTGATGCTGATGCGAATCGCAGGTTTTGTAGCCTTAAAATGAAGATGACGAGTCTCACTCGTACTTCCTCGACATATCGGGATCTTAGACTGCGGAGTTTACTTTCGTCGAGTGAAAGACCGCTTGTCTGCATTTTCAGGAATTACCAGTTGACTGGCACGTGTTTATTGTACTAGTTGATCTCAGGAGCAAAACTAACTGGTATTTAATATAAAACTTTAGTCCTATGAGGGTGCCGTGACAATAGTGGGTCCTAAACACTAACAATATCAAAGGCTGGTTAAATCATTCGTTACGGCGATATTTCTTGTCCTCTGCCGATTGATTCATGAGCCACTTGTGAGTGAAATCCGATTTTAATAAACACAGTCCATGTACGCTGACGAGTTACGCGCGAGGACGGTTATATTTAGACTAGCGCTGAGACGAGGAGGGAAAAAATAAATAAATAAATAAAAAAGTGAATGCATCAACAAATAAAGTGAAAACTATCGATTTTCTGTTAAATGATCTAGGTGTTGCGTTCATGCACATGTGACAGGAAACCGACTCCATACAATCTATGTTCACACTGCTCCACTTACATAAAAATGAATAATAAACATTCCTGAGCGGTTTTTGCAGTGTCACAGGGCGCATTATCCTGCGGAAAGAGGCCGGCTTGCCTTCTTCCCACAGTGCATCTCTTCGCCAGGTAAGTGACGCGCACGTACTCTGCTCTCCACACGATGTAAAAGAAAACGGGATTCATCAGACCAGGCCACTTTCTTCCATTGCCGCATGGTCCAGTTCTGATGCTCACGTGCCCATTGTAGATGCTTTCGGAGGTGAACGGGGGTCAGCATGGGGACTCTGACCGGTCTGCAGCTACAGCGTGAACTATTATTTCGGCAATTTGTGCTACAGTGGCTCTTCTGTGGGATCGGACCGGACGGGCTAGTCTTCTCTCTCGACGCATCAATGAGCATCGAGCGCAATGTTATTCACTTCATCGGTCACGGGTTTTAATTAGAGCTGGAAGAACTAATCGATGAAATCGATAATGAAAATCGGGGCCAACGAATCTCATTATGGATTAGCTGGTCTGCGGACGGCACGGGTCACTTTTACTCATTGCGTTACTTCTGTTCTGAAAACACGGATCAGAGAGTACAGATCAATGTTGTGTCCCAAATAACGCACTATTCACTTAAACTACACACTACGTACTCTACAGTCTAGTGTATGAAGGTTAGAAGGGTACTATCATCTCAAATGCAACACTAGCAGGGTTTTTTTTTTTTTTTTTTACACTAACCGGAAGTATAAGCCCTTTCCAAGTCGATGGCACATGATGCACGTAATGCAAAGCCGCTAGCTTTAGCAGAATACCCAGAGTCAACGAAAATGAATTTCTGCAGTTTATTTTTTATGTCAGCTTTATGAATTCATCCTTATGAGTACATATGAGAAAAATATATTTGAAGTAGGTTTCCATTGATATTTTACATTTTTTAGTACACCTGGCTGACTAGGAACAGGAAATCGTTCAACCATGACTTCCTGTTTCACAGGGGAATAAATGTGAGGTAAGACATAGCCCAAATTCCCTTAGTCATTCATAACAATGGGTAAGACCAAGGAATATAGCTGTGATGTGCGGCAAAAGGTTGTTGAGCTTCACAAAATGGGAAGTGGCTGTAAGAAAATAGCACCATTTCCACCATCAGGGCAATAATTAAGAAGTTCCAGTCAACTGGAGATGTTATGACTCGACCTGGAAGAGGACGTGTGTCTATATCGTCTCAACGCACTGGGAAGTGGGCGGTTCGAGTGGATAAAAATCTCCAAGGATCACAGCTGGAGAACTGCAGAAGTTAGTTGAGTCTTGGGGTCAGAAAGTCTCCAAAACCACAATCCGAAGTCACCTACATCAGCACAAGTTCAAGAAAAAAAAAGCCTCTACTCTCATCCAAAAACAAACTCGAGCGTCTTCAGTTTGCCAGACACGACTGGAACGTCAAGTGGGATCGGGGTCTATGGTCCGACGAAGCCAAAATAGAGCTTTTTGGCAATAAACACCAGAGGTGGTTTTGGTGCACACAGAGAGGTAGCCATATGGAAAAGTACCGCATGCCCTCAGTTAAATATGGTGGTGGATCTTTAATGTTTTGGGGCTGTTTTTCTGCCAGAGGACCTGGACATTTTGCTAGAATACAGCTGTTAACAATTGTTTGATATCCATGAGAGCAGAGTATTTGTGATTTTTTTTTTTTTTTTTTTTTTTAAACAAAAGATCAACAGATTCAACAATAAAAGACAATTTTTCACAGCCTTCTTTGCTCATATTTACCAAGGGTGCCAATATTAGTGGAGGGCACTGTATGTGTATGTATACACAGTTTGTGGATTTTATTTTAAATAAATGAAGAAAAAAAAAAAAAAAAAAAAAAAAAAAAAGGTACTGAACGTTTGTTTTCTTCCTATCCGATTGATGGATAAAAAAAATAAATAAACGTTAGTTGCAGCCCTAGTTTTAATGTTATGGCTGATCGGTGCATTTCCCTTAGTTACTGAGATTTAATTTAGAAATGTGTGGGGAAATAAATAAATAAATATAAAAACCAACTATAAAGGGATGTTACATTCATGTAAACCGTTTCGAACAGGCATTTACTGCAGCCCTGTCATACATATTTGATTATTGTTAATTAAATATTTATGATCTGTTGATGCTGGCACCAAAAATTTCTTTAATGACTTGCACTTGGAAAATAAAAGATTCCTATTCAAATATAAAAGAGATCCATTTGGTAAAAATTACAGCATAATCAACATAAAGTACCGCAACCAAGAGTGTTCTTATCCACCCGAGTCGACTTCTAAACGGCTTCATGATCGGTCAGTGAGATGAACTAGGTCAGGGAGAGTGGGGAAAACACTACACACTGCTGTACGCAGTAAACACGGATCATAAAAGCTGAGATCAATTATTCAGTCTCTTGTTTATAAAAGCTTTATTCGATCCTCAATTTTAATATCGTTATTCTTCAGACACACAAACCTGCAGCTCCGTTCTGTTGTGCGAGATTTCCCCTGAAAGAATCGGTGCAAAGTTATTCTGACTGGCCACCTGATGGACGTGTTCTCTTCGAGAACGATCCCCCACAGGACATGAGGCCTCAGGGCACGTTTTCATGAGTATAAACATGATGTGCAGTATGTCATACGCACTGAGCTAGTCACCAGGGATTTCGTTTATCCAGCACGTGAGCACAGTTTTGTGCGAGTACACTGTATATACACGTTCCTATGCACGAAAATGTGATTCGTCAACTGATTCTGGTGCCTGAGGACGTGAGTGTATCTAGAGCTACTCCTGACCGTGCACAGGCAGGGCGTCCTAGTGGACGGAAAGTGTAATAACGAGTAAACTGATTATAAAAGAGCTCCCGAGCCACTTCATGTCAAAATAGTAACTGACAGTAATTCTCGACTGCGGTGCTTACAACAAAGTGCAGACAGGTGACGGATGAAATGGGAAAGTAAAATCATATAAAAGGCACCTGAAGGCATTAAAGCTTGATTGGGATGATGCTTTCGTTAGAGTTTTGGCTCACGCTGCTTTGCACAGGGAAAACGTTGTTAAGGACGGCTGAGAGCGACGAGCAGCTCGATATATTTCACTCGCAATGTTTGTTGATCTTTAGGCAATTCACTTCAGTTTCAGAAAGGCCAACAAAACAGCGACGGCATCTCTGAGTCACACTCGAGTCCGTGGCATTTCCCAACCGACCGCGAGCCGAATAACGCCACGTGCATTCATATCGGTCACACCGCGACGCATTGCATTTGCTAAACATAGCAGCGCTAACGTCGCGGCATTGCAAAAGTCAGTCGTTTACCATATACGGTGATCTGGGGGTGTTCCTTTATGCACGTGTGTATGGCCATGCACATTTAGACAGAGCTCTCCACCACCATCATCCGAACCCCAACAGGGATTCTGGAAGAATAGTGTTTGTCCCTTCGGCACTGTTCCAGAGGTGTGTGGAATCCATGACAACGAGCTGTAAGTACAAACTTACAAGGACCGAAAGTTCCTCCCGACTAACCAGTGAAAGTCTGATCGAGACCGGCAGGATAGAAGGCTTAGGATTCATGGTGTGAAGGAAGGGGAGGAGTGAGGCAGGGCTTGCAAGCTGAGGATAAATGTTTAATTACACATTAATAAAAACCGTATCATTAGACGCAGCCCCTGTCTGCTTGTCTGAAACATAAGACGCGCACGCACACGCTTGTGTAAAGATACTCACCCACACAAACAGACAAAAAGGCACATGGCATGCTGCACTAATTCAAAAAGACAAACCCGTTAATGTGCGCCGCCGAAAAATAAAGCTATCACAAAGGCATCCGGCGCAGCGGCTTTGAGGCCGTGACCGGCAGCTGCAACTAGCAGGAGAATGATGGACAAACAGAGAGGCAGCGAGAGAGAGAGAGAGATAATGAAAGAGAGAGAGAACACCATATCAATTGTAGGGGTGTGTGTGACTGCACAGCAGAGTGAGAGAGATAGCTGGGTAGATCTAATTCTGTGTGTATGTGAAAGGTTTGGTGCCTGAGGGCTAGATATAATGAGACTCACTGAGCGAGCATACTATACCACACACATGGACTTTACACACTAGCCTGGAAAACACCCCCCCCACTTTACCTGAAGCTTAAATACCCACCTTGCACAATAATCCCAACCACAAACACACAAACACACATACAGTCACTCACAGCTCGCTCTTTTCAATCAGCACGCTGCCAGTGGCTAATGATTACAAGGCCAAACCATCAGATAGTCATATGTCGGGGTTTTAAAATAACGACCATTTGACTAGTTTCCCCTCTGACTTTGAAAACACATTGTACCCAAATCCAGGCACAAATCCTTTAAGCTTCTATACACATCGCGGAGACATCGTCACACCATGATTACGTGCGAGATAAGAGATTGCTTTTAGCTGTTTATTCTCAGCGTTGTTGCACAGATCAGGACACACAGAATTGTAGCTGTTCGCTTCAAAGCGCTCGACACTTAATTAATTGATTGTTGTCTTTTTTTTTTTCTTTTTTAAGAGCTGCTGTCCTTCTGATTAATATTAATAATAATAATGCTCAGAAGCCTTCATGTCAGCCACGTCACGGAGCTGGAAAAACTTTGCCGGAACAGGACTCCGTTCACGTGGAAAACGCGCTAATAACGCGACGCTCAGCTTTATTTAATCGGCCGGATCTGTACGCGTGCTCAAAACAAAAAGAGAGACGGCTGCTACAAGGATTATTCCAATCACATTACAGAATAAAATCCTAATTAATGCAGCTTAGAAGGCTTACGCGCTCAAAGCGACGGCCTTGTTGCAAAGCCCAAACACCGACACCGAATGACTTTATCTCTGTATCCCATGTGTGCTAACAGTTATGGTTATGCGAGCTGGATAATGACTCGGGGTAAAATCGTGCAGTCTGGAGGGACACGTGTGGCACTGAAGTGCATCATACCAAGAATCATGGGTCAGGACATCTCGTGTCTCAGAGGTGCTGGGACAAGACAGCTGGAGTGATGATACACATGCTCAGTTCTCCAGTGGCCAGTGCTCGATCCTGGCTGAAGGAGTTATATGCCAAAAAGAAGCTGTGTGTGTGTGTGTGTGTGTGTGAGTGTGACAGAGAGAGAGAGAGAGAGAGAGAGAGAGAGAGAGAGAGAGAGAGAGAGAGAGAGAGAGAGAGAGATGATCCTGGTCATTACGGCTCATCTCAAGCTTATTGACAGAATCTAAGATCTACAGTCCATATGGAGCGTTTAGTCGAATGATTCGCAAAATAAAATAAAGCTCACACACACACACACACACACACGCGCACACACACACACACACGCACACACGCACACACACACACACACACCAGGGGTTTCATTCCTCCTGTTGAACAATTTGTTTAAAGGAAGTTTGGCCAAAAATGTTATGTCTTAGTTGAGCGATTGCATTTGGGGTAAAGGGAAAAGAGTCAGATTAAAGTTTTGACCTTAGCCATTTTTATTTATTTTATAAATCCCCTAACTTCACAACCATCAAAGCACCATTTTTCTCCATCAGCCCGTGTGCTGATCACAGATGAACCCGCCTTTTTAACCATAAAACCTTTCTTTTGCTCCATTTCCTCCATACTCCCTCCATGCCTCCTTCTTCGCTTTACTGTCTTTCCCCCACAGCCGGCAACTGAGAGATGTCAGACTGATGGACAGATGCATTAACATGCTTTATTCACTACCCCTCTATCTCTCTCTCTCTGTACAGATCACTGAAGACTTGTTCATGTTCAGCTCTGAGTGGCATGCAATATTCAACAAAATGTCTCTGTGGATACACAACTCACAGTGTGTGTAGGGGGAAAGGAATGCTCCGTGACACCTGTGTGCACATACTCCTGAATCCTATTAATGCGTGTGCGCGAAAAAGTTTTCACCTCTCGGTTCCCAGGTAGGAAAACCCTCCTCTATCTTACATCTCCGAAGAAATACCAAATCTAAACTGGAAATGAAATGGTGTTTTTTGATGCACTAATCCGACACGTTAGGCAACGCCGTTGTTTTAAAAAATAAATAAACAAAGCAACACCATTGTTAAAAAGTTTTGCCCCGACCCTTTCAGTCTCCACAGACCTGGTCTGGAAAAGACACCGTGTACCAGCTGGCTCAGTTCCCACAGATGCGTCCAGAAAAAAAATGGGCCAAAGAAGAAGAAAAAAAAAACACAACGATTTAGAACAGATTTTTGAGGAAGACAAATATTACGACCGCAAAGACGGTAAATCTGCTCTGGGGACACCAAAGGGGTTGGAGGATGTTATAATGGCAAAAGATGAACAGAAAACTAATTAGACGGAAAGGTTTTTCGAGAACAGTTTGAGAAGTGTAAACTCTGCAACATTAATATCCTCACACACACACACACGATTTAAAACTTTCTTAACTCTTGACTCTTTCTGTTAGGTAGTTCTCACTTTTGGCCTGAAGACATGAGAGTACACGCAGGACTGATTCAGAGTTCATTTGATAGAGAAGCTCATAATCCTAGGGGGTTTTTTTCGGAAAAGGGGGGGGGGGGGGTGAGTGGGGGTTGTGAGAGATTTGTCCACCATTTTCTTCCCAATTTGGTCTTGCCATTTCCCACCCGCTAGCTAAGCCGCCCTTCTCGAACATGCGCGTCCTCTGAGGAACGTGAAGCCGACCTCCTCGACGATTCACACTGCTGCTCATGCTGGGTCACAAAGCGCTATCTATCAGTACAGAGTTTACTCGTGATTGTTTCGGCCAAAAATGCCTGATTTTGCTGCGGCAGAAAACTACTTGGATTGGCAAAATTGCAGATGCAGGAAATTGTTTCGCACGCTCGCTCTCAGTGATGTTTGTTGGTGAATGAGACATTTCGGCTCTAGTCATGTTCGACGCATGTGAAATGAAGAGGGCTTGGACTGAATGCACGTCGTGATGACGTCACATGACGCATCCTGGCGCGAATCTCTGGCAATTGTAAAAAAAATTGCGAGCTCCTTTGAATATGATGGAGTTTCTTGATTTGGCATTCAAAAATCCTAAGCTCCTAGAGGGACTGATCAAACCTCGTCTCGTGACGTGAGCTCAAAAATGCCTTGACTGGCTAGTGTCACTCGGATTGTGTGCCATCCCTCTCCAGTGAGAGGGCACAGCCAATTTTGCGCCCTTGGCTCCAGGCCATGAACGGCTGTTGCGTTGTCATGCTTTGAACTCGTAATAGGTGAACCACTTGGGAGCCTCACGGTCCTAGGTTTGCTTTCCCACTGAAGGATCCGTTCTGAACCGAGGATCGATCGAACAATTCCAGGTCACTTTTCTGCACGCAGGGTTGCAAACTCGCAGGCACTAGGTTTATCCGTTATCTACACTCGAATGACTTCGCTCCATATATCCATAAGGCGCTCGGACTCTGGAACAGCCCTTTCCCCGCCACCGTACAACTTAAAACAGGAGATAGCGTGGCGAGCTGAAACAATCACGGTACTCTACATGCACCTTACACGACGTGCCACGGTGCGTTTGAAGCAGGCCCTACACCACGCTTCTCGGGGAAGAACCACGAACCGGTCCTCTGGGTTCAAAAACAGCCTTCACATTCCGACACGTGTAACTTGTCTAAGAAAATCCGGCGTGAAAACGAGCTTACTTGCTACTAATAAAGAACGGACATCTTTGAATCAGCTGTAAAATCCCAACAGACGACAGATGTTCCCCAAGGGGGATGGAAAACTTTTGCACTCTTTTCTTCACACGCGGCCTGATTAATGCCAAGCCGATAGAGATTTATAACACGGTGAATAATTTGCTTAATAACCTTTCAAACAGAAGAATAATCATCAAGTCTTGAATTCGATGACTTTTTTCAATGAGGATATTTGCATGCGGTCTGCGTGCGAGCTATTGTCCGTGTGAGGAAGGGGTTCAATATTAGCCGTTTTAAAACATTCATGTGGTGAAAGGGGAACGATGAGAGCGGAATGATGAAAGACATCAGTTAACCTGACAGCATACGAGTGAGAAACTCATAACTCCTGCTCTCCGCTTCTCTACCCTGAATGGCATTTAAACTCTCTCGGCTGAGTAGGTGGGATGGGAAATATGACTAAGGAGAGATAAAGGAATGAACTGTCTGCTCGGTTTCCTATTGCGTTCATCCTTTATTTCGCTCTGTCGCTCCGAGTCCGTGTGCAGGTGGAAATCGAGCCCCCGTATGCGCAGGAACAATCGCAATCAGGCTGCTGCCACGGCAACGCGCGTCTCACACACGCACCGATGAGCGGTGAGCCATGCACTTCCTTCCACTGGCAGGCTCTCTCTTTTGCTCAATCTCTCCATCACTCCATCACCACCTCCTCTGATCTCTCAACCTCTTCATCAGTACAGTGCTCATTTGGCACTTTAATACCATTGGTGCATCTGTCAGAGACGCAGCAATGACACGTCTGCTTCTCCATTTTATAATCACCAGAAGTTGTTTAGGAGGTGTTGCTGTGAGGAAGACCCAGTTGCCATTATTCTCTTTCAGTTAATCATGTACAAAAAGGACAGTGGTGACTAGGGCTAGATGATGAGATGGTATTATAGCGATATTGTGATAAATTACGGTACAACACGCTTGTTTGACACACTGTGGCTGTCCCAAAAGTCTCAATACATAGGGGAAATGAACACTTTTGGGGTTTTTTAAATTTTTTATTTTTTTTTTTAGCAAAATGTCTTCCAAAAGGCTCTGGGTCACTGATCAGAAGGTCAGGAGTTCAAGCCCCAGCACTACCAAGCTACCACTGCTGGGCCTTTAACCCTGAATGGCTTCACTGAATAAATGAGATAAATGTAAGTCGCTTTGGATAAGGGCGATGGACTTTAGCAGGAAACGAGCACATCGCACCCGGCACTGATGCCAACCTTAACGACTGGAAGTGCTGTGGACCGACGAGAAGTGGACGTCCACGAACATCCACTGACGTAGACTCGCCCGACGTTGAGCTGTCGAACATACTGTAGTCCACTGCGCATGGAGACTTCTGGGACACCCTGTAGAGAGTGATCACGGAAATGTCTTCCACAATCGTGAGATACTGTCGTCATATCGCCCAGCCCTAGCGGTGACCAGGCAGTGTCTAGATCAAGTTTCAAACCGCACCTGAAGATTCAGGTTGGAGGACAGAAAAAGCTTTGGCTTAGGATTTCTGCAGGAGTGCTCCTTAAATTATTATTATTATTATTATTTTAAATAACCAGAAGGCGTATAACATGCTGGTAATAAGCAGGCTCAAATTCAATTCCGAACCTACTGATGTGGATGCCAACAAGCTAAAAGCCAGCAGGTTAATTTGCTCGATACCTCAATTCAACTTCGCTTCACCTGAGAAAGAGAAGACGAGGAGGACCTCATCTGCTGCCAGTTCGCTGTGAAATATGGAAGAAAATGCAGCTTTATTTACAGTCTTCTTTGGTGGAATCCAATAAATTTGCTGCACCTATAGCCGGTAATAAGTCCTATTGGGTGTCCACTCTTACACCAACTGAATGGAGCGATTCATCTTCTATAGAGAAAATCTTTTGTTGTTTTGCACCTAACTGATTTATGCTAAATGGTGTAAGTGGTACAGGACTGCGCTTGCGAAGGATCTCAACGATGCTACACGGTACTCGCATAATGCATGTTGAGAAATGCACAAAATTGTACATTTTGCAACAAAAACACGCAAACACCGAGATGCAAGAGACTGCTACAGAATAAATGACGAATAACATCAAATGCTAGTTTTATGCAGGAAATATAGGAAGATTATTTTATGATGATGATTTTGAGATTCATCATATCTCAATGGTTTTTATTCTTCCTGGAATTGGATTTGGAAAACGCCAGCGTTTTAGTCTAAACGTTACGTTACTGAGCATCAATGTCAAATCGATGCATGAACAAACGATCGTAGCATGAAATCTGCTATCCAACTGCTTCGTTCACCAAACTACGCCCGGAATAGGCCCGTAAATAAGCCCGCTTCAGAAAGCGCGGCTAGTTAGGGGGTCTGGCATTTCCATGGCCCAACCGATCATCGACGAGGCAAGAGAGGAGTGAGAATATTTCAGACCGCGCTCTAGAGAACAGTCAAGACAGCCTGCAATAAACTTTCTACACCAGGCAAGTCCAACACCAGAGAGACCACCGTGTCAGGGGAGAGAGTGGGGAAGAGCGTGATAGAGAAGAGAGACATGCAGCATCTATAATTGAGGAGATGTGGAGTTAGGGTTTTAGAAAAAAAAAAAAAAAACGTAAAAGTGTTTCGAAATAACATGAAGGTGGGGGATATATCTCTCACTCTCTCATCTCTCTTTCCCTCACAGATGAACTGCTCCTGGATTTTTTATTCAACCTCAGTTAAAAAAAAAAATAAAAAAAAATTCAGAGCTTGTGGATGGGAAGGAAAGTGCTGTGTACAGGTACCGGAAAATTGACAAAATGAATGAATGTTTTCAGGGGATTTAGCAAGACAATAAGTGATTACGGAGAGAGAGAGAGAGAGAGAGAGAGAGAGACTAGAGAGATGTAGTGAAATTACAGTCCGCAAACAAAAGTTTGTACAAAAAGAGAAAATTCCGACCATAAAACGTCCATTTATAATCGCATCACCATGACGCCTTCCCAACAGTGGGATAAACTGCTGCTGTTTTCAGAGGAACACCGTTTCTCGAGATGAAGTTTGAGAGATATCCGGCTAACTAGCGGGCTCTATTTTCTTCCCACGTCAAACTGTCGCATGGTGTGGTAGACAGTCCGTCCTGCTGCGTGATACACCGCCTCATCTAGTGCTTCCTGCACATAGATCGGTTTTCATCCGTCCTCCGCCGTGGTGTGCATCACAGATTCGGACTCTTTGCAGTGATGTTTTTCAGTCTTCTTTGTCTGATAAACTTCACCACGGCCAGTCTGGATGCCGTTTCACGGTCTTCTGACTGGCAGGAGAAACACAGTCTGACTGCAAGCTGTACACAACATTTGAGGCCTTAACGGGGGGAGGCGGGGCGAGTTGAGATTAAATTTAATGAACTTAATCTCTCAAGGAGGCTAAAAAGTGTGTGATTGGGGGGAGGGGATGGGGGGGGGGGGGGGGGGGGGCTGCTGATGACTAACCATCAGCAGCCTCCTTTCCTTTCTTCGCAATCAGATCTCTGAAGTCAATATCTGTTAGTGGATCGTGTTCTGACTAGGTCCGAGACCGAGTATCAAACCTCCTCCCTGAATTATAGACCACAAAAATCTCAAGCTTCTCTCGGATTTCCGCACCAAAATGACCGTTTCGTGTACGTCAAGTACTGATTATCCATAGCACGGTATTTACCAAGATGAAATTTGTTTTATACAGTCTTTCGTTTCAGATCGTCTTCACCGATTAAATTAAAATGGATATTAGATCGACAGTACTCATGTCACGTTGCTACTCAGTGGCTGTCCTGAAGGGCGTGGTCCTGAGCTGGAGAAAATGACTTGATGTTGGGCTCGATCGTTTTCATTTCCGAACGTCACGATCGGAGACGTGCCGTTATGAAGAAACGAGCAGAACTCGGGAACGGCGGCCCACGAGTCTAGTCGTCTTCTCGTTACTAACCTGCATGCCAAGAATACCCTTCAAACAGGAAGGAAGGCGTTGGAAGAAAAACTATTTCAAACATCTGATCTTGCCGTGAGCGTGACCCTGTTTGGATCGATTCCAAAATCGAATCGGATCATCTGCTGGTTACGATGATAATTCCCTATAAATCCTACAGACTTTCGACCGCCCGTTCTTGAGACACCGCGCTGACGAGAACCTCGGACGGATTCGCACGCAGCCTGAAAGCCTAAAGCCGAAGACACAAAAACAGAGTGCAAGACAGACAGACAGTAGAGAAAAACACTGTCTGGAGGGGGAAATAATGAGAAGGAAAAAAACGCACAATTTCATGCAACAGCAGGGAAACAGTGAAAAATTAAATGAGCCTGCAGGGAAACAAGAGGCTAGAGATGCTAAAGCTCCTATCCCACAGACAAACACAGGGGATTCTGCATTGACTTGTACATCACTGTAGCACACACATGCACTCACACACACACACACACACACAGTGCCTGTAAAGGGCAAAAATTACAGGCCGAAGCAAATGGAAATCGCTTTAAATACCACATGTGCTTAATGTGTGTTTCAAAGGGCACAGAGGCTGGGTTTCTGGGTGTAGAGTTCAGCTCTGCTCCACTTATCATCCAAACCAACACAGAACACATTTACCTTAATCACTCCACTACAGCCCAAACGCGCTCTTTAATTCGACCCGTCCTTTAAAGAGCGCGGTGACTACAGGACTTTCTTTCCGATTCAGAAAACCAACAGAGTGAAACGCGCTTTCGTTTTTTCCCCTTTTTTTTTTAATAGCACTGCCTTGATCTTTCGAAAGTTTTCCGGTTTTTCTGACTGGAGACAGGATGCAAGGGAGGAAAAGTTGTTTGGGCTAACTTCAAATGTGTCTTTAAGAAATCATCGCTCTGCAATACCCTGTCTCGTTACATTTGGGAAAGGGTTAGCTGTACCGTTATGAGCTTATAATTGCATTTTGTCTGTTTTGCCCTAAAGAGGCGTTTTCACACTACAATTACAGATGAAAAAGAGAAAAAGTAATAAAATAATACAAATACATCTGGGAATGAAGAAAAATAAGTCTGCTCTCAGCTTCAGGCAACAGAGGCTCTAATTTCTCTGAAAATGTAAATTGGTTTAACTGTGCTCGTGAGCGTGAGAGACACAGAGAGAGCGTACTACGCATGAAGCAACTGCACCATATCTGGTTCTATCAAATAGAAAACCATCCCATAATACTAAAGCCACGTCCTTTACTTATATTCCCTCTAATCGTTCCTTTTCCCCCCCTCTCTCTCTCTCTCCCTCTGCTTTAATTGCAGGAGTATTCACTACAGAGAAGCTGTGAATCCCTCTCTCTCTTCCTGCGATAAGAAAGCGCAGAGTGAGCGAGCGAGGCGAGGCGAGGCGAGGCGAAGGGCCGTTAATGCTGCTATCTTGTCATCTGCTTCTTTGAAGAAGCGTCTCTCTCTCCCTCTTCGCGCTGTTATCGGTGGCATCAAAGCGCAGGCCATGAGAGGAGCCACGGTGAGCTTAAAGCCCACGGGAGCAGCGTGGTGCAGCTAATGCTGTTTAAAAAATAATTAAAAACAATCTCGTCATCAAAGACAGCCGAGGCGAGGCCTAATCAGCGCCGCGTTTCATGTTTGTGCCGCTTCCCTACATGACGCGCAGACACGCACGTTTCCGATCTTTGCTCGCTCGCTCGCTCGCTCTTCCTCCGGTCTAGCCGTTTTCTTCTGTTCTTTCGCTCTGCTTTCTGCAACATACGCCACAGATGCAACATATGTCTTGTCATAATTATTCCAATGCCCAAAAGCCTTGCACATGGTAAGAGGCACACGCACACACAGCAGTGAATAATATTCCTGCCAAGACTGGGATGTAGGTAGGTCACACGACAGATTACGCTCGTTTTTATGGCCTCTTCACTCTCCCGTTCCCTCTCTCCTTGCTGTGGCAGCTATAATGGAGCTGTAATGTAAACCACAGTGCAGCTCTGTGATTAGAAGCTTGGCTTTGCTTAGCGCCCTTAACGCCATTTCACTAAATCCCTATTAAACATCTCCCCCTTCCTTTCTCTTCCTCTCCTCCGCCTCTTTAATGGTAATGAACATTTAAATGGTAATGGACCCTCTCTCCATCCTTTCTTCTCTCTCTCCCTCTAACTCGGTGTGTGTGTGTGTGTGTGTGTGGGTAACTTGTTTAAAAACATCACTAGTTCGGCAGATAAAGTTCAGATTAAAACGCCTGAGCTGCTGTAATGCATGGAAGGCTCTAGCGTGCGTTCTGAATTTGCATGTAAACGAGAGCTGGAATAGGAGCGCGGCAGTGGTACAAAAGCGCAGCCTGTTTGGGTAAATAATCTGTTGCGTTTGGCAGCGACGCCGAGGCAAGCCAACAGATGTGTTTGAGTGTGATAAAGAGGAAATGAATGCAAAGAGACACGCTCGAACCAACGCGTTCCATAACACTACGAGAGCGAGAGAACGAACGAGAGAGAGAGAGAGAGAGAATACGAATAACACCTGAGCGCGATAAAACACTTAAAATTACTGTCAGAGCAAACTTCACCTCTTACAGAGATGAGAATATATAAACATGCGCTCCTTATCATACTGAAACGAACAGCTACTCTCATTTATACTCGGTACTTCGCTATGCAAACACACGCACATTTACACGTTATAATCAAGTCAGGCTTGCATCTCAAAATCCTGCCAGACAGGCACATTATAACCAGAAGAACCAAAAGAGAGAGAGAAAAAAAAAAAGATGATGCATCTCAAAGGTGAAAGTGAACGGAGGTATGTAATGAAAGTGGAATTCAAAGCTGAGGGAGAAAAAAGGAAAAAGAAAAAAAAAAACAAAAAAAAAAACGAACATCATTGTTGACTACAGAGAACACAAAAGGAAGAGAAGCAGAAAAGCTGATGTAGATGGATAACTGGGAGATATTACTGACCTGTGCATTAACCTGACCAAAAAAAAAAAAAACACAAAACACAGACAGACAGAAAAGTTGAAGGAGGACAGAAGGTTTCTGCTCGAGTACGATATGATTTATTCACTAGCAGGACTGTGTACGACAAAAGCTCCCTTTATCTCTTTGTTTCTGTCACGCAACAAACAACAAAAACACACAAAGCTAGCTCTCTAAGCTGGTGATTCTTCACACATACACGCAAGAGCTTAAAAAGAAAGAAAGAAAGGGAAGAAAAAAAAAAAAAGAAAAAACCCACCCAAAGAGCGTAAAGATAGTTCATGCACATAATGAGAGTAACTCTGCTCGCTCTTGCATATTTACTTAGGTTGAAATATTCCAAATCTAATCAAAGAAAAACACAAATACCCAACAAAAAGAACATGCCTCAGTGCCCACACTGCACGAAACAACTGTTGAGTCGAAACTCATTTCCTCCTCCCGAAACAAACATAGCGGTTCACAGTCCAAAAACAATGGCTGCAATTTATTACTCCATAAGCTGTTTACACATAGATTTTATAACCCGTCTCTGGAGGAGGAAATAATACACAGACCAACACGAGACGAAATGAATCGAAACACAGAGCATAACACTCATCGCCTTGTATTCCTCCCTTTCCCCCCCTTCGTCATCAGCAAGCAAATGTTCTGAGATGAACCTCAAATCGCTTCCATCGCGTTCAGATGGGAATAGCGAGAGACGTGCGTTCGTACAGACAGCTGGCAGAGCAGAGAGAGTATAAATTACACACACACACACACACACAAAAAAAAAAAAGTACAAGAAAGGATGAGAGCAGAAATCTCCTAACACATGGGAAATCATTAAATGCGTAAGATTCACTTCACATTTCCTCTCAATGTCTGCGGTTTGAAACTAAAAAGCATTCTGCATGTCCCATTTGGTAAAATAATACGAGCCATTAAAGTGGTGCTACGTGTGAGAAATAGCAAAATGCAGACAAGGAAAATAAAAACACATCAGGGCGTGGGGAGGACAGACGGATACCTGCGGATGAACAAGTTTTAGGAGGTCATTTGAAAACTTTCGGCACAGGATAAGTCTTCTGAAATGGTTTTGAGTGTGGGCCGGTCATGAAGACGTGCGTGCGCTGGGCCGAGTCACGCAGTCGGACATGTGCGGCTCAGACTCGCTACGGAGAAGTGAAAGGACTTTAATGAAGACTGATGAAATACGACTTTATGAGTAAATGTACCACACACGTGAAACTTTATGTAGTTGGTCTACATGAGAATTACCCAAAAACAAACAAAAAAAAACACAGATATGCTAAAAGACGTACAGAGACTAGACATCAAGTCCCTGAAAACACAAAGGGCCGTTCCAACAGAACGAGTCTTCTAGCACAGGTGCATATCTGGGAATAAGGTAACAAAGCGTTACCCGTTTGTTCACCAGGCCATGGAAGGCTAAGCTGAATATCATCATTATCTCCATTCCCACACTGACTACGTTTACACGGACAGCCGTAATCTAATTATTGACCTTATTCTGAATAAGACAATATTGTGATTAAGGTGTCGAGATGTTTTTAGGATATTCCTTTCATGTTCCTGTTTTACGTGTTATAGAACATAGATGGATTAACGGCACACGTCATTACGTCCCCACGCCACGCCGTCCGACGTCCCTCCAGAATTTCACGTATCGACATACAGTTGGTCTTCGTTATGGTCCCGTATACAGTTCTGGGTGTTTCATTTTTAATTTTACGAAAGCTTCAAGTGCAGGTAATTATTTGTCATGCTGTACGTGCAAACAGACGACTGCTTGAAGCCGTGGGCTGCGTCCCAAATCACATACTTACCAAAATACATGTACATCTCCTACTACATAGCGGGTAAGTACGCGGTTTGGGACGCAGCCGTGCTCTCTTGTTTACGCTTAAACGGTTGAGCGCTGCCGTGTGTGTACGTGTCCTGTCGCAAAATGTGGTGAAAACTCCCACACGATGTTAATAGTGAGATTAAGGTGTGTACATGTCTGTAATGCACTGCGATAATACGACTAAAACAGGAATACTCCACATGTCTTAATTCCATTTGTGTTTACTTCGAATAGACTTAGATTTACATTAAGGTCATCAATAATCGCTGTTTACATGCTAGTTTCTTAATCAGAGTACCGTCTTAATCGCGTTAACATCGGATTATCGTGGTCCATGTAAACGTACTGTGTGTTAAAGCGTCCATGTTGACTCCTGTAGAGAAAAAAAAAAAAACTACTTAATTAACAAAACAACAGAGGCAGAAAATTTGTACCTCAGAGGAGAAAAGATTGGTGTCGATAAACTGCAAGGACACACACACAGACCTCTATATGCTTATTGATCTGCACAGAGAACAAGAGGGACACTACTTCACACAGACAGAAACACTGATGTATCGTTGATGAAAATGCCCACATCTATGACTGCCGAAGACCAAATTCTAAAATGACTAAACATACAGATTTTACGAAGCACAACGTGGCCCCATTCCCACAGTGTAGACATGTGTCACACATTATCAAGCACACATGCCGTGCAAACAGTTCCAGTGTGGCATGCTGGGAAGAAAAGTACCGCTATTACATACTACTGTTTTTCAAGTACTGCTAATAATAATTAATTATTGATAGTGAAGTCTCTGTACAGTGACATCTGTGGAGAAATCTAGACATATTACTGCGCGTCATGAAAGGAGTTTAGTGCTTAAGACGAGACAGAAATGAATTCTACAGGCTCCCAAGTGGCACCACAGAAAAACTAGAAACCAGGGAGGGTTGAAGACGGTAAGACACCAGAACTTTTCCACCTGCCGCTCATGGTGTGACACGGGGCAGCTGAACACACTTGGAGGAAAGTGTCCACAGACACCCATGATTGGCCAATGTCGCACTGAATGACATGGGAAAGAGTAAAACCATCCCTTCCACCCAGAAACCTCAGCCAGTGTTGTTCTCTTGCGCTGCCTGGCTGTGGCAGTGTCATAATACAAACTCTTGAAAGAAGCATATGTTAGCCTTCAACATCCCTAGCTGCAGTGTGATAATACAGAGCTAACTAGTTAATGAGAAAGTCTGGAGGAGAAAAGGAAAGAAAGAAAAAAAACAACCTCCAAATACAAATTTCAAGAGAACACAGTCAACAAGCATGTACCGTATGCAGCAAATCTGAGGTTTATCCGAGTTAACTGACGATCAGATCACACTGCCATCATATCACGTTCTTCAGCTAAAGACTGGTTGTAACCGTGTCTTCTACTACATTTACCTCATTTGGCTGACGCTTTTATCCAAAGCCACTTAATGTACAATTAAGACGGGACGCAACGGAGTAGGTGAGGACTAAGGGTCTTGCTCAAGGCCCAACACTGGCAGCTTGATGGTCCAAAATCCCAGAACGCCTGAACCACTGAGCTAAGCTCGGGACGACTGACAACAGCACCAGGAATGACCGATAGACTCAATGGCTATTAAGTTGGCTGATAAAAATGTCTATCGAACATTAAGTGTGTTGTATCTCGTGACGTGCGTTTCTTTTTGGCCGTCCCTGATACTGATGAGCAGATCGGTGCTGCTGTCACAAACAGCTGTTCTATCACTAAAGATCCATCACTAAAATCAACAAAATGCCCTTGAGGGACCTGGAAACATTATGTAATATAATACATTGTTATTCATGCATTTATAACCTCAAGGTTAGACTACTGTAATCCACTCTATTTGGGATTGCCTAAAACTGCTCTAGATCGCTGGCAAATGGTACAAAATGCGGCGGCTAGATTATTGAGCGGCACCAGAACACGTGAGCACATTACTCCTGTCCTCGCCTCTTAAGCCGGGTGCACACTGTGTGATTTTTAATATTCCTTTGTGACGGTTGCTTGTCAGAGTGTATGAACATGATCCCCGCTGTAATCCACGTCACACTGTCGGCTCTCGGCTGTCGTTAATGTCAGACTGTACGACAGTGAGGACGTGAAAAAAACGGACGCACGGAAGAAGCCACGCTACAGGACTGTGCCTCGAATCTTCCGACACTGCCAGGATTTCATCCGAGGAGAAATCTGATCACGACGGTCGTTAATCGACTGTCGGGGGAACACGTCAAACTAGCGATCAAAGACTACGGATTTTGGCCTGGGATTTTAGGAATCTTTTAGGATTCTGGACCAAAACCGTACAGCGTGAACCCGGCTTTAGCACTGGCTGCCGGTCAATTTCCGCACTGATTTAAAAATGTTCCTATTCGTTTTTACAACTTTGCATGGACTTGTTCCCCAGTACATATATGATCTCCTTACCATCCAGTCATCTACTCCTTTCAGTCCCTCATTCGCGTTTTAAAGTCCAAAGTGAACGGGTTTTCTCAGTAGCTGCTCCCAGACTCTGGAACAGTCTCCCTTTCCATATTAGATCTTCCCCCTCTATAGCTACGTTCCAACCTTCTTTGGAGACCCAGTTATTCTTTATCTTTTAATTCAGTCTGAGGGGGTAAAAAGTCTCATTTGTCCACCGGTATTTGGTATTATTAAATGCGTGTTTGCAAATATGTTTAATATTACATGTACAGCACTTTGGTTCCAACTCTCGTTGTTTTTAAATGTGCTTTATAAATAAATAAATAAACTAAACGACACGAATCTTGATAACCTGCCATCTGTTTCCCTCATGTAACTTCGCGTCTCCTGTCCGTGCTGCCGAACAAATAACGCTGCGAATGACTTCGCTCACAAAACATGAAAGGAGATTTAAATTAAGAACTATTGCATCAATAACTCAATAAATATCTCCACTGCTGTTCAACACAGAACACATGCACTTTAGTTGATGTTTTAAACTTAAAGCTAATACCTCAATATGTTTATTTACAGTCCTGACCTTGTTAATGGTTAATTAAGATGTGGGGGGGCGGGGGGGGGTGGACACACACCCTGACTAATCACGAACGCTAACGATCCCGCAGCTACGGCCGGCTTATAACCGGCTCCGGGAATTATTTCCGCTGTAATGATGTACACAGCTCTAGCCATGCCCCTTCTTGTTCCCCGCCTCAAAGCCACAGGCGACACTATCGCCAATCAGCGATAATTATGGGGCTTGATAGTATAACGGCATATCACACACAATCTCACAAGCCTACCTCACACGCTCAGTTATGTGCTGCTCGAGTTTTTCTTCCTACGGGTTTACAAACCTACGTATAAAAGCGACGGCAAACCAAAACATCAAAGAAGATAAAAGCTAATTGCTGTCATCCTAGAAGGATTTGTGTTTTGTTATTCGGCAATGAACTTCAAATCAATGCGAAACGTGTTTCATACCGCTTCAAAATTTAAGAACAGAAAAGGAAAAATAATCAAAGACATTTATTCAACACGTTTATTGAGCTGTCAGTGCCGATCGTCACAGTCAGCTGCGTGTACTCGAGTCCATCGCACGGGTCTACTACGCCAGCGTTAACCGCATGAGAACGTCTTGCTTGCATGGAACGTCGATTTAAGCTGTGTTTTAATATTTGTGTGTACATGCTTCGGCCACATGCCTCGGCTATCTCGAGTGCACATAATTTAGTCATTAAAAAGTATTTAATTTTGACGAGATTTTCAGATTTTCTGTGCATAACTGAACTTTTGTTTAATTGCTGTCTGCATGCTTTTATATCTTGCTCATTAATTTTGCTATCCGTTCGTTCTCCAGGACTGTTATACTACCGTAATATTTCTGTTCTGGTATCTGTAATTAATTGCACCTGGATAAATGCAGACTTGTTACCTAAGAACTGTTGCAGGAATAATAAAGACTGCCCTAGTGTTCACCACAGCATTCCTAGTCACAATTTGCTCATTCTCGACATCCTATCAAAATACTCAATACTATTTGTCTTTCAACGTTCCCTTTTAAGCGTGATTTGCCTCAAGGTTTATTCCTCATCTCGACGCGGGGAGTTTTTTCCCCCTGTTGCCAGGGTCATCATTGGCATGCTCATTAATGAACAAAATCTACATCCGTATTTCTGTGAAACTGCTTTTGTGACTATGTCTAGAGATAAAAAGTACGATAAACATAAAAAGTAATTGATGTGGACATGTGCCAAAATGCTGTAAATGTAATTATAGGACATTGCTAGAGTTTAACGCGGTATCAGAATCAAGGTCAAATCATACCGGAAGATATGACGTGCCACGTGTCTGTGGTTCCTGGGCAGAAATGAGCCAGATGAGGCAGAAACATTTAAGTGCAGGAGCAGCCATGTGACACAGCATGCAGCTCACCACCATATTTAATTCAGCCAGTGTCTCTCCGAGTCTCCCAGGAACAGAATGGAATAAGAAATTAGACAGCAACAGATGGCAAAGGGGTGACAGACAACAGCTAAAGCCCTAGACACTACTGCATGTATATGTGTGTGCGTAGATACTGAGGATATAAATATGCAAGGGTAATATATTGTGAGAGATGTGCACCAGTGGAGGAATAGTGTGTGTGTGTGTGAGAGAGAGAGAGAGAGAGAGAGAGAGAGAGAGAGAGAGAGAGAAAGTAGAAACGTGAGGAGTGATTTAGTGGGAGTCCCTATGGTGCTGGTCACTGCAGTAATGAAGTACACTGCTAGATGCATCACAGAAGGAGAGTGTGTGTGTGCATAAGCAGAGGTGAGGGGTTGGGCCGAGCCGGCTGGCTGAGCGAGCTCCGTAGAGAGCTGCGAGCCTCAGAGGAGAGTTGAAAAGCAGGCTGGCAGAAGAAGTGAGGGCGTTAAAGAATCATCGTCATAATGAGATACAGCAGCATCAAACACGCATGCCGGCTTTCTATCTCTGTACTTTGTGTTCGTATCTTCCCCATCTCGTTCCCCCTCTATGCATCACGCTGGCTAATTGGGCTGTGGTAGGTGTAGACTTCAAAACGCCGACTGACTCACTAACGGTCTACTGGCATCCTGCATCAAAATGGGAACCAGCAACTTGAGGCAAGGAAATAAGTCGACACGTTTCAAAAGCACGCAAATTCCAGACGGAATGCACAAAACAGCTGGAGAAGCTCGGGCCAGGACCGAACACCTGCTTAAAAAATTTAACATTTCAAACGACTCCATAGTCACCAGACACATCTCACTAAAAATCGAAAGCCTAACATGGGCAAAGAATTGCATTTACATAAACACTAATAATCCTTATTACTTGGACACGGTGAAGCCTGGAAATGTCCTTTTTCCACACTGGTGCATAAAGACATGCTTTTAGGAGGTGGAAGGGAAACGGACGCTGACACTGGGAGAACATGATCGAAGCAGGTACACTACCCACGGCACCCCACTGTAGACATAACCATTTCGGTCATGTGTACTTCCCCAACGACTCCTTACCACTGTGTGTCTGCATCCTCCATAGAAATGAAGGAATTTGAAATATTTACTTTGACCAAAAACGTAAATAGTTCGTTTGTTAACAGCACTGCTTCAACCGAAACATTTGGCTGAAACACCCCCCTTGGGATTTTAAGTAGGCTAAGGTAAGGAAGATATTCACCCATCTTCTATAGCCTTTATCCTACACAGGGTCACGGAAGAGCCTGGAGCCTATCCCAGGGAACTATGGGCACAAGGCAGGGAGCACCCTGGATGGGGCGCCAAACCCTCGCAGGGCATGGCAAGGAAGATATTTGTGTGTGTGTTTCTTTTCACGTTGTGAAATATCTCTCATTACTTTAACATGTCATTACCATGCGTTACATTATTACAGCTTTTACTGGTTTTAACGGGACAGCACGGCCTGGTGGGTCTTGCACAACCAGTGGTCAATCTTTGACCAACATACGGTCATCTCATCTTCAGTGTCAAGCCTTGATCTCTGTTTTGTTCCTATAGATCCCAGAGCTCTCATATAAGATGTATGGATGTAGATGGTAAAAAGATTTTCAAGACTTTTTCACGTTGTTCAGTGTCGAAAGCTGAATCTGAGATTCCTAAACGGTGTTACAGGACCATCCACAGCTTTGGCTTGTCCTCCTGTTGTCGGAGTTAAACTGTGTGACATGTTTACGCTGGATGCGTTCTCTGATCCAACTTCTACCAGCTTCCGAGTCACTCTCCGTTTCGCCGTAGTGCTTACAGAAACCGTCGCTGAGCACAGTCAGACATGAACAGATTGTTTCAGAGAAGTTCACAGCCTCAGTCGTGTCTGTTAAGCAGGAAAACATTCCCATCAGGCGATTTCTCACTTGTTCTTTTCAGCAGTGAAACCTCCCTGTAAGTCAGACATGTTCAGTATGCTCGACTTTGGGCCGTGCGCACCGACGTTAAGCTAACTCAGCTCGTCAGACACATCTGAAACATGTTCGGATTCAATAACCCATGCTGCATGCTTGAAGTAGACAATCATGCAAAAAAAAAAAAAAAAGCATTCACCAGAACCACGGGAGACGGACCAAAACTCTGCATGCAAGAGCAGCACCGTTTAAGTGCGAAGGGCTGAGGAAATTTGAATCATCAAAAGGTCACGTCTTAATGAAATTCACTCTTAATAACTGAGACCAACACTTCATTGAAATCAGCAGGGGCTGCTCGGTGTTAAACACAATGTGGTACTACAATATTAGGTGCCACTTGCATTCTCCAAGCCTGCCACTGCCTTAGCGGCCTGCTCACATGCTGAAAGACTTCTCCCAAAGATGACCTTTTGATGCCAGGAATCCATTCAGCGTTTGAAAAATGTATGTAGTTGTCCGTAGCATACTAAAGCAACCAAAATCATACACCTTTAATGTCGGGCCATGAATACAGTGTTCCATTTTTCAGCCCGTCCTATTAGTTGTGCTTCAATGTCAAGCAGCACACGTGAAGTAATCACTGCTTTATTCTTGAGCTTCTGCTGCTGCTTTAAACTATGCAACCATGCCTTGGAAAAAAAAATAAATAAAAATTTTGATTGCATCTGAGGCCAGGCTTTCGTGATCTGTTTCCAAATGTCTTCTCAAGAAAGATGACTTTCATTTGAAAGCTGCTGCAAACATGTCAGGCCCTTTCTGCCGCGTCACTATCTGCATATGTAAATCTGAATTTTACATCCTTCTCCCTGAGGTCTCGCTTCAACATTTCTCCTCTTTTGCTGAAGATGCTTTTTAGCCATGAAAAATCATTTTGGTAGCTTACAAATAAATGCTATTTAAATTAAACTGGCTCATGCTAACACGTAGTAAATTATATGATCCTTTCAGCACTATAATCACCTGAGGGTGAGGGGGCGGGGGGGGGGGGGGGATGGGAGACGGAGAAGGAGAGAGGAAGAGGGAGGGAGAGAGAGAAGGCGAGAGGGAGGGAGAGAGCGCGAGAAAGTCAACATGGAAAAAAAAAAAACGCTACAGGGCAGTTGATGACATCAGCAATAAGCCCTACGACCTCACTGGTGACATCATCAACCTGCAACCCTGCCATCAGCATGTGGAGAGAAAGAGAGGATGACAAGGAGAAGTGAGAGGTCGCATGTGGCTGGCGGTGGTGTCCTTTCGCTTGGCTGGGTAGAAAGGGATGACCGAAGGAGAGCAAGAGTGAGGTCACAAAAGCCTGACAGAAAAGAGTAGAGAAATGCAAAGTACTTCTAACACACACACACACACAGTGTGTTTTTTTTTTTTTTTACAGGCAGGATTGGACACATGGAGAATATGAAAAGGGCAGCATTCATTTACAGACAGATATCAGAAAAGGTTATCCTGCATCAAGCCAGACAGATGAAGGAACGCACACACACATGGCTTAGACAATCCAAGACAGCTGACAGATATGACATTTCAAATCTTCAAACTTTTCATAACCCCCCTCCCCAAAAAAAAAAAAAACCCACAGCCATGTCAGTGTGCGCATACAGTTGGCACACACTCCCTCGTTAAGTTGGAGGTTAGTGCATACTGAATCAGGCACATAAATATGGAGGAGATGAGTAAATGGAATTCTGACAGCAGAGAGACAGAGAGAGGGACTCATACACAGATGGAGAGAGGGATATGGGGGGTGAGAGACAAAGAGAGAGAGAGAGGGAGAGGGAGAACAGAAGAAGAATACGGAGGAGAGGTGATAGAGGTGACGATGTATGCAGGGGAAGAAGGCTCTGTCTCACACGCACGTTCCACAGGGACATATGTGGCAGTAGTTTGACACTGAGTAGACTTGCACAGAGGACAAAGACACACACACCTCGAAAGGTCATGCTCATATTAAATTCAGTATGAAAGGGGTTTTGCATATAAAGTCCTAAGAAGTACGATGGCCGTTCTAGAGAGATAAGCACCGCACACACACACACACACACAAAACCAGGGACACAATCCCCCCATAACTGCATAATCAGCTTTCTCTCTGTCCTTCCACTCATCCACCTCTCTCAGCATTCATCCATTCTTCTCAACATCCATCCCTCCACTCCTGAACAGATCCTCCATCTCAACCTCCATCCCTCCACTCCTGAATATACAGTGCCCCCCACGGTAAATATGAGTAAAGAAAGGTGTGAAAAATGGTCTTTATTGTTTAACCTTTTGAGTTTGTGTTAAAAAAAATTCACAAAATACTCTGCTTTCATAGATATATAAACAATTGCAAACACCAAAAAAAAAAAAAGTGTTAAATGTGTATGTGTGCAACAATTATTGGCACCCCTATGAATTCATATGAGAAAAATATATTTGAAGTAGATTCCCACTGACGTTTAAACTTTAGTACACATGGCTGACTAGGAACAGGAAATTGTTCAAGCATTACTTCCCGTTTCACAGGGGAATAAATATGAGGTAAGACATAGCACAAATTCCCTTAGTCATTCATAACAATGGGTAAGACCGAGGAATATAGCTGTGATGTGCGGCAAAAGGTTGTTGAGCTTCACAAAATGGGAAGTGGCTGTAAGAAAATAGCACAAGCATTGAAAATGCCCATTTCCACCATCAGGGCAATAATTAAGAAGTTCCAGTCAACTGGAAATGTTATGACTCGACCTGGAAGAGGACGTGTGGCTATATTGTCTCAACGCACTGGGAAGTGGGCGGTTCGAGTGGCCAAAAAATCTCCAAGGATCACAGCTGGAGAACTGCAGAAGTTAGTTGAGTCTTGGGGTCAGAGAGTCTCCAAAACTACAATCCGAAGTCACCTACATCACCACAAGATGTTTGGAAGGGTTTCAAGAAAAAAGTCTGTACTCTCATCCAAAAACAAACTCAAGTGTTTTCAGTTTGCAGACACTACTGAAACGTCAAATGGGATCGGGTTCTATGGTCAGATGAAACCAAAATAGCGCTTTTTGGCAATAAACACCAGAGGTGGTGTTTAGAATGTTATAATGTTTTAGAGATGTTTTTCTGCCAGAGGACCTGGACATTTTGTTAGGATACATGTCATCATGGACTCTATCAAATATCAACAGATATGAAATAAAAACCTTTCTACCAGAGAGCTTAAAATGGGCTGTGGTTGGATCTTCCAGCAGGACAATGATCCAAAACATACATCAAAATCAACACAAAAATGGTTCACTGACCACAAAATCAAGGTCCTGCCATGGCCATCCCAGTCCCCTGACCTGAACCCCATAGAAAACCTGTGGGGTGAACTGAAGAGGAGAGTCCACCAGCGTGGACCTACATTTGAAGGATCTGGAGAGATTCTGTATGATCTCAGGTCCCTTGCCGTGTATTCTCCAACATCATCAGGCATTATAGGAGAAGACTCAGAGCCGTTATCTTAGTATTGACCAAAAGGGTGACAATAATTGTAGCATACATGTATTTAACAATGACATATATATATATATATATATATATATATTAATAAACCTATGTTGTGTTTGCAATTGTTTGATATTCATGTCAGCAGAGTATTTATGTGAATTTTTCAAACAAAAGATCAAAAAAAAAAAATTCAGAGCCTCTTTGCTCTTATTTACAGAGGGTGTCAATATTAGTTGAGGGCACTGTATCCTCCTCACTATATCTCTCTCTCAGCATCTATCCCTCCACCCCAGAATCCATCCCATATCTCCATACATCTCTGCAGGGCTGCACAATATGGACAATGTGTTGTGTGTAATAGAGTTTGAGCAAACTTCCAACTTTTAAGTTTTATCACATGTGATTAATAGTGCAGCCCTGCATCTCGATATCCATCCATCAAATTGTGCATACATCCATCCATTTCAGCATTCTTGCATACATCCATCTCTTTCTGCAACCATTCACTCGTTTCAGCATCCATCCATCCCTGGAGACCTCCATCCATCCTGCTCAGCATCCATCCACGGATCGCAGGAAAAACATTACTCTTACTGCAGCGAGTGCTTACACACACACACACACACACACACACACACACACACACACACACACACACACACACAAAGCTTACCTTTTGAGGCTGTGTAGGTGGATCAAAAACATGTGGGAGAGAAAAAAACATAAAAAAACAAATATGATAGTGCTAGTCATAGGGCTAGAAGAAAAGCATGTGAGCATGTTCCAGTAATGTTAACATGAACTCAATAACACATTGAAGTTGGATCACTCACTCTTGGTCTGGGAGGAGAACGCCAGAGTGAGTCTGGAGAAAAGCTCGTTATTCTCAAAGCGGGTCTCTTTCGATTTCACCCAGAAGCTGCTCTCTGAAAGATCCTCAGCTGCAATCTTCAACACACAAGAAAAGCAGTTAGTTCGTGCATCCATCCATTCATCCAGCCAGCCGGTCCGGCCATCCATCCATCCATCCCTCTGCCCAAATCAGCCAATCATCCATCCATTCACAACCCATTCCTTCATCCATACATCCAACATAATCCATTCATGCATTCACCAAAACCATCCATTCACCCAAATCCATTCATCCATCCATCATAATCCATCCATTCACCCAAAACCACCCATCCATCATAATCCATTCATCCATTCACCCAAGTCCATTCATCCATCCATCATAATCCATCCATCCATTCACCCAAATCCATTCATCCATCCATCATAATCCATTCACCCAAATCCATTCATCCATCCATCATAATCCATTCATCCATTCACCCAAGTCCATTCATCCATCCATCATAATCCATTCATCCATTCACCCAAGTCCATTCATCCATCCATCATAATCCATTCATCCATCCATCATAATCCATTCACCCAAGTCCATTCATCCATCCATCATAATCCATTCATCCATTCACCCAAATCCATTCATCCATCCATCATAATCCATTTATCCATCCATCATAATCCATTCATCCATCCATCATAATCCATTCATCCATCTATCATAATCCATTCATCCATCCATCAAAATCCATTCATCCATCCATCATAATCCATTCACCCAAATCCATTCATCCATCCATCATAATCCATTCATCCATTCACCCAAATCCATTCATCCATCCATCATAATCCATCCATCCATCCATCACAATCCATTCATCCATTCACCCAAATCCATTCATCCATCCATCAAAATCCATTCATCCATCCACACACCTAAAACAATCCGTTCCCTCCACCCACCCAAAATATCCATTCACCCACCCACCCAATCAATCAATCTATTCATAACACTTGAAAGATGAAATATAAAAGTAAGACGGGTAATCTTAAATTAATATGTGACACTACAACTACCACCAAATTGTCATTAGTAAGATCTTAAATGAAACCCAAAGTACTGGATCCTCAAAATAGCATTATAGCATGCAGCATGTATAAACTCGGGTCCTATTACGCTGTTGTTGAAACACAAGAGCCTGAGTTAACAATTTACTACAAACACACAAAATATTACAGCAAACAAGATCAGTGCTGTTGTAGTTGCTCTAAAATCCTCTCTTACTGCAGAAATAATAACTATCCTGCCAGCTGCAGAGATTCCCAATTAGGGGCTTAATGGATTATTACGAGTGAATGCTTTATCACCAACGACATGCTATTTTAGCTCGAATGAGTTTCCCCTTTCAGAAAGACACAGCGCCCCTGAAACGTGGTCCACGCTACATGAACACAGCTTTAAGTCAATTAATCTCTGTTGGCGGCAGGGTGAACAGTCAGAGCTGCCGAAGGCCTCTGAGGAGTGTGCGCTCTGCTGCACGGGCCACTTTTCAACAGCGATAATGCACAGCCTCACGCTAACAACCTCCGTCTGAGAAAGACGAATGAACAAAGCACAAGAAGCCAGAGATGAGTAGAGAAGGATTAAAGAATGGGAGAAAAGATGGAGGAAGGTGGAAATGGGAGAAGAAAAAGAGGCAGCGGAATGAGAGAGGAACGAAACTCATTAAAATTGATCCCGATTTTAACCACACAAAAGGACCAAAACAGCGCAAATGGTTCAATACAGACAGGGAGGGAAGACGAGCTACACCCCCGTCGCTCTCGTCTGTTCTATCTTTTTGATCCTCCATCATTTCCATCTATCTTTCTTTCATTCACTTATAGTAATTCTTTCTTCGCCCGTTTCTTTCTATTCCATTAATCAGTCCCAAAAAATACATTTCTCCTTTTTCATTACGCCGCTTTATTTATTTATTTACTTTTTTTTTTTTTTTTTTTTACCTTTCAGACTAGAAAGCTGGATGGAACAAAAATTTAATTTGTATAATACTAGTGTAATATAAGAAAAGGTATAATATTAGAAAAACTGACAGAAAGAAGGAGACGTTAAGAAAGGAGGCACAGACTTCTCTGATCCTAATTTCTCATTACTTTGTTTGCTGATGACCGAGTGTGAGCACTAGCATTTGAGAGTGTGTGTTTTAGGGAGCGTACGATAGCGGAAAGCGCTGGATGAGAGAGAGCGAAAGAAGAGGGGGAGAGAGAGAGAGAGAGAGAGAGAAAAAAGTTAATTTAAATTACAAAAGAATGATGTCCTTTCTAGCAGCAATTTAATTATCTTTCACAGCCACAGTTAAAAGAAGCAGGCTTATTAAAAAGCAATTTCACTGACATATTCGTCAAAGAGCTCTCACCACGAGAAGAAAGCGAGAGAGGAAGCGAGAGTGAGAGAGACACACTCATGAACTCGACTGCAGCCATTAAAGAGTAGCTTTAGGCTAATAGAGGAGACGGAACCGTTTTGATGTTTTAAGTCCTGTTGCGGGTGAGCGAGAGTGAGGAAACGAGAGAAAATGAAGTGAGGGAGGAGAAGAACCAGAGGAACTAATAGTCACACAAGTAATCCATATGCAGGTAAAATGCTATTAGACTCCCTGTACTTTGGTAACACACACACAAACACACGCTTCTACACATGCACATCTGAGACCCTGACACACCAAGCTGACGTCAAAGAACAGCTCGAACAGAGACAGGAAATGGACTCCTGCTGTCTTGTGTTTTCTGGGGAATTTTGTATGTGAGAACTGATGGCAAGCTCACGCGTACATTCTGCCCCTGTGTGAAAATAAAACAACTCATTCCAATAAGTCAGAGAGATCTCCATGCAGAGGTGGACAAATCAAGATTACATTAGCTACCCTGCCAGGTAAGTGGAAGCTCCAGTGTGATGCCCAGTGTGATGTTTTGGTTGCCCTGAAAGTACACTTTCAAAATCAGGTCTAATCAACCGAATTGAACACAGGTGGACTCCAGGCAAGTTCTAGTGGCATCTCGAGGTAATGAAAGCGAATACGATGCACCTGAGCTCAACCTGGAGTGCCTTGGGCAAGGGTCTGGACTGCTTGTGTGTTTCAGGAGTCTGAATACTTTCTGAACCCAATGTACAGTCAGCTAGTTAGCTCATTAAGTGCATTATACACACTTAATGGAAGGCAGCCATGCGTTCACACGAGTAAGACAAATAAACTTGTGATGGAAAACAGCGGCAGGCAAAAAATAAACATTGTAAAGCTAATTAGTTCAACACAAATTCAAATAAAAACACTAATCGGTGTGAAAACTGGTTTGCTGGACAATTTACCCACCAGGCTTCATATTCGCCTAGCTGGAAGATTGGCAGTTAACTATGTCGTTTTTCTTCTATTCTTGCGCGTCAATGGGAACTAACTGCGTATAGGTATAAAATACAGTTGTGAAGGGAGAAGTAAAGAACGTTAAACTATACGACCATTGGATTGGTCCAAGGGATCATTTGAGATTTGGATTTCTTGCTACACTGACTGTGTTTACATGGACAGCAGTAATCTAATTATTGACCTTATTCTGAATAAGACAGTATTGTGATTAAGGTGTTGAGATGTTTTTAGGATATTCCTTTCATGTTCCTGTTTTACGTGTTATAGAACATAGATGGATTAACGGCACACGTCATTACGTCCCCACGCCACGCCGTCCGACGTCCCTCCAGAATTTCACGTATCGACATACAGTTGGTCTTCGTTATGGTCCCGTATACAGTTCTGGGTGTTTTTATTTTTAATTTTACGAAAGCTTCAAGTGCAGGTAATCATTTGTCATGCTGTACGTGCTGACAGACGACTGCTTGAAGCCGTGTGTTGCGTCTGAAACCACATATTTACCAACTATATAGTAGCTGATATACACGTATAGGTTTGGGACGCAGCCGTGTTCTCTTGTTTGCCGTTAAACGGTTGAGCGCTGCCGTGTGTGTACGTGTCCTGTCGCACAATGCGGTGAAAACTCTCACACGATGTTAATAGTGTGATTAAGGTGTGTACATGTCTGTAACGCACTTCCATAATGTGACTAAAACAGGAATACTCCACACGTCTTAATTCCATTTGTTTACACTTCGAGTATGACTTTAGTCGGATTAAGGTCATCAATAATCGCTGTTACATGCTAGTTTAATAACCAGAGTATCGTCTTAATCAGGTTAATATCAGATTATTGTTGTCCATGTAAACGTACTGAGTGTGTTATAACCAATTTGCACAGAATTGAGAAAATCGCTTGCTGCTGTGGCTGAGATCACAGCTCCACAGAAAACGAATGGTCGTCTCTAACTCGCTCGCTAAGGTTAACACAGGATAAGGAGTACATGAATATCCAGGAAGGAGACTGTACCATGCATCTGTACCACCATAGTCCTCATTTTCTCAAGTTACTTAACGCATTGCGTTTGCAACACCCCGTTGTGTTTGTGACCTTGAAATAAAGTCACTGTTGGCAAATATTCGGGCTATGAGCGGTGATGTTTTCTCCTCGTATCATATGTAAAGGATATCATTCAAGGTTGGTTAGCACCTTTACTTCCCCTCACTAGGTGCAGCAGACAGTGGGATTCTGAGTAGCATGCACCACAGTTACAGCGTCAAGGGACGTACTGTATACTGCGTCATCATGAAGCTCTATTTGTTTAAATATAAGAAATAAACCGTCAATAGGAAGTAGGGTTGATTTCATTTCTCTGTATGAATTAAACGGGGAAAAGATCCAGCATCACATAAACAAAAAAAGCTTTTGTTCTCAATTTTATAATACTGCACTGCTTTATTCTAATATTTTGAGACACTGGATTTTTGATTTCCATGAGCTGTAAGCTGTAATCAAGATTAAAAACAAAATAAGGTGCGTAATGAATCTAGAATATATGAAAAGTTCTACTTATTGAATTAAATTACGAAGAAGAAAAAAAAGAACTTTTCCACGATATTCTAATTTTTTGAGATGCTCCTGTAGTGTGCGAATCATCCGTATCAGAATACATTACATTTATGGCATTTGGTAGAAGTCTTTAATGGCGTACAATTTTGCGATCAGATTCTCCAGGGGTGTTACATTTACATTCCACTTTTTGAGAGTAATCCAATTAAACAATTATTTATATATCGTGATGCATCTTAATTCTACATTAAGAACATTAAGCCTACATTACAATCTTCCAACACGACTCCCTGCTGCTTTTAAAACATGTTTATTATTTTTAAAACAACGTTTAATTATTGTGTTTTGTAATTGCATTTGTGAATTAATGCATCTTTTAGGGGGGGGGGGGGGGGGGGGGGGTTACATTCATGGAATAAATCTGTACTGAGAGAATCAGTGGAATCTATTTTACAGTTGAAACTTTGACAACCCTTGCTCTAAAGTGTTCTTCTTTCTGCTTTAATTTCCTACACAGTTTTGCTAGGCTGAACAGCCATTCAGAGATTCAGCATACTCAATCAGCACTGACAAGGACTGATCAGTGCTATCAATGTGAATCATGCTGCAAAATCAGCCAGCTGAGTGTATCAGAGCTCTGACACTGGACTGCAGTAACCCCATCCACTAAAAACAACCCCACCCCTCAAACTCACCTTACTCCAGTTGGCTCTCTTAAGCTGCACCTCTGGTTTGTACTCTTTCTTGGGCTGCAGGCCAAATGGTAGTTGTGGTACTGGAGCAGCCCAAGTTCCAAACCCTCCTGGAGGTGGAGGAGGCATCCCAGGCATTGGAGGAGGGGGTGGCATTCCTGGCAGTCCTGGAGGTGGAGGCGGAGGAGGGGGCATACCAGGAGCACCGGGTAGCGGAGGTGGTGGAGGGGGCATCGCACCTGCCTGACCAGGTAGAGGTGGAGGTGGTGGGGGTCCTGGCATGCCCGGCAAGGGAGGGGGAGGTGGTGGAGGGGGCATGCTTGCTTGGCCAGGTAGAGGTGGTGGTGGAGGGGGCATGCTTGCTTGGCCAGGCAGAGGTGGTGGTGGAGGGGGCATGCTTGCCTGGCCAGGCAGAGGTGGAGGTGGTGGTGGCATGCCTGCTTGGCCAGGTAGAGGTGGGTGGGTCAACGAGGCTGGCGCTGATGGGTCAGGACGGCCAGCTGGTGTCTTGGGTGCATTGATGATTATCGTCTTGGCTTCCTCAAGATCCTTAGACAGTTTTTGAACCTGAGAGAGAGAGAGAGAGAGAGAGAAATAGAAACAGATACTGATGAGCCTTCTCATTAGGTTTGCACAATTAACTACATTTAGGCTTGTTTTCACCTTCCTCGAATTAATCAAACAAATGCGGCTGTGATATCAGCGCTCAGGTAAAGGTCACTTGTTTTTTCCTATTGACTCCGTAGCATTAAATCACAAGCACCCCACTGATGTATTTAATATTCCCAAGAGATATGCAATTAAAGTGACTAAGGAGCATTCATTATAACTCAAAGCTTTATAAATATGCAGTGTACTGGTGAATGTGTAGCTCGGCTTAGAATGTAAAACAACCTTGGCTTTAGCAAACTACAAACCTGAGATCAATATTGAACTTCAATATACTTCAGTAACTAAACAGTCTTTACATAGTTAGCCAGTCCTTTGCCACCGATCCTCCCACTCCTATTTCAGATCTAACTGTAACGCCATAGCCGGAGGCATAGACAAAATAAATAAATAAATTAGCGCACATTCTTCGAAGTTCCACATAGTTCCAAATATAGTTCGAGGTCAAAACGGAGTTGACGCAAATTACTAAGTGATATGGATTGCACAGTCGTACACGGTTGTCAGGCGAAGTTCTCTCAAAGAAGCAGAGTTTACTCAAGCCCCTGGGACAAATAATGAGGTTAGACAGGGATAGAGGGAGAAAAGGAGAGGCAGCAGATGTAGAAAGGTCATAGCTGAAATTGAAGAGAGATGAGCAGGGTATAAATCCATGTCTAATTAAAAGGATCATTTAATTATCCAGAACCCGACACAGCTCATTAAAAATGACCAGTCTGCTAATTTCACATCGGGGAAAGAGGAAACCCGATGGAAAAGAAGGAGAAGTGCAAGACAGAGTCAGACGTTTCCCGCTCTGATTAGCTGGGGTGTGTCAGGATTTCAAGTGCAACGATTCCACTGATGCTGCAAAACCCGAAATTGCTCACAAAGAGTGTGTGTCGGTGTGTGTGCGCTGGTGTGTGATGTGACAATGACAACGTTTCTGACAGTTGTTTATCTGTTCCACATTAAAAGCTGGTTGAGGTGACAGGCTGTGTTTAGCTCAGCAAGTTTCTCACTCGCTCTGTCTGGCTCTTTCACATCCTTCTGTATTTTGTCTATATGCGTCTCCTCCTCCGCCTTTCTCCTCTCATCCGCTCCAACTTCTTTACTTTTGCTGACTCCTGCTTTTCTCCAAGCCCCATCAAGTATAATTATTCCTTTAAGCACAATCATTCACTGCTTTGAGTGTACTGTCTGGGTTCCCCCTGTCAACAGGCATGTTTCCATGGAGATGTCAGATCTCCTTGAGGACATAAAAAGTTTGGAAACACAGCTCCAGAGTTAAAAAAAAAAAAAAAAACTATGCAGTTCATGGATTAGTTCCTGGTCTGCATTTTCACTACGCTGCAGGAATCATCATTACAGTGTAAAAGCAGTAAGGAATAAAACATTTGAGGGCATACTGTTAAAGGAAAATCATCAACAACAGAGTGATATGATATCGCCTGATGCAAAGCAGAGTTACTGCTACTACACCGAAATTGATAACTTTCCAAAAACAGCACATCCTGAAGTGTTTTAATCCTCTTACACTAGAGCAGAGGATCTCAACCTTTTGTAACTTAGCCCCCCCTTACCATGTGGCACCCCCCTACACACCCCCATTGGAGACCAGGTATAATGATTATCTATATTCTATATAAAAACTACCTATATATAACCTAAACTATAATCTAGATTTTTTTTCTTTTGTGTTTTTGTATTTTTTTTTAAAATTACTTTTCATAAAACTATATAAACGGACAGGTATGGCACATGAATGATATAAAATGTTTCTGAACACTATAACGACTTTGAACAAGGGGACTGGTCTGTAATAACGTGGACTAGTTTACATGTAAAACATGTTGCATTACATCCGTCTTGTGGTCTATAAAATATGTCTAGGTCTATAAAATATTCGCACACGAATGATGTAAATTGGGACGAACGGCGCGTCTCCTTATCCGTGACATTGTTAAATCTCCGGCTCTCAGACACTCACTGAACAGAGCAGACGCAGAGAGAGGTGCGGGTGCGGCGGGAAAACAAGACCTCGCGCTTGCAGGACAGTACTGGTGACATTTGGAAAGTTGCTAGATTTGTCACTAGGCGTTTTTTTTTTTTTTTCTTCCGAAAAAGAAAAAAAAAAAAGTCACTAAAGGGGTCTGAAAAGTCACTCAGTTGGCAACACAGGTCTGCACTGACAGCTAGATAAAAGGCAGTCTAAGCTCCGCCTCTCCCCAGCAAAAAGAAAATACAGAGTCAGAGGAAATGCGGGGTTTTTCATTTATGCACATTCTATTTGAAAAGCAATAAAAGACACCAAGTCCCCAAATGACGCCCTGTCTGTGTTTTTCTTGAAAACAATTTGCGCTTTCCTTCCGATCTCTGTGTTGAGAACCACTGCCCTAGAGCAATATGCCAACTATTACAACGTTTTGATTTATTAATGAACGAGATGTCTAGGCTTTTTAGTTTGTGTATAGTTTCATGGTGTGGAACATCCACAAAACAACTTTGTTCATATCATCACTTACGTTACGGCAGATATAAACAGTCGCTCCCTCATCATCCTCTCTCTATTGCTCTCGCCATGTTACCAACAGAGCACTAAATCCTGTCCCATGGCAGAAAACCTATTGCTACACTGGAGACTCCTTAGAGAAACCGTCACCATATCAACATTTGCGCAGTTTTCTTTGTTAAATAACAAGACTTTTGAATCTTTTTATTATTAGGCTTAGATTAGGCTGAGCATCTGCCATGTGTTCCCCATGAATGACCCGTTACTACTGAAGCGAAAACGTTTCAGATCTCCGGAAATATAAACCTGTGATTTAAAGTACTACTGGCACTACTGACAGAGCTTGCTATTAAAGAAGATTAATCAACACCTTCATCCTGACACACTTCTACTGTTGTGGCTCCTCTCACCCTCCAGGTCTGCCCGATTCATCCTGCTCGTTCTTCTCGTCGGAGCTTTCTACACTGGTGACTCACTCACTGCTGCTCTGGATGGTTTCACACGGATACCCTTATATTGTGCACTTCCCAAACATCAGTCCACAGCCAGGCCTTACCCTTTCTTTACTCGATAATCTCACCCGTATCTTGTACCCAAGAACTGCCGCTTTAATCGTAAAGACTGTGACGCCCATACTGAACGATCAGTCCGAACGGGGTTGGGGTTACTCACAGGAGTTGTTTGTGATCGTGAAATGCTTTTCTTTTTTTTAAATGATGGGGAGTTTTTTGTGCAGTTGTTTGTGGAAAACCGACTGCAATTGCACAAAACTGTCTTTCGCGGCACTGTTCGTTGGTAAATAGACCTTTTCGCTGTACTCTTGTTCGACACACATGAATCAAAGAGGGCTTTGGCTCAATGCTCGTTGTGGTGACATCGCAAATCCGCAGAAAATCACGCGGTGATTCTGAAAAAGCGCCAACTCTGCAAGGGTCTGCTTGATTTTGCGTTAATTTGTGCGATCACAAAATCGTGAAATCCTGGAGGGACTGAGCAATAAATCTCCATCTTGATGCATTTAAAGCTTTGTGACAATGTATGATGCTAAAAGCACTATACTGAAAAAATCTAACTGAGCTGGACCAGGCAGAATTTGACAAACGCTATACAAACAGGGTGACTAACATCATTCTAGCAACACGGCAAACAAGGAGGAGGTTGAACCTGAACCTGAGCTGTTTCAATTTCACACTTCACACTTATTACTCTCTTTACACAAACATACTGATAAAAGCATGCACAAAATACACTTCCACAAGTTTTGCGGGAATTTTGGTGAAAAAGATCGAAGCATCTCAAAACATAAATTGCTATTCATACTACTACAGCTATAAAAACATAGCTTAGGTTCTCTTTTTCTCTGCCCACTTTTATTTCACAGATCTCGGTTTTTCTAGCACTCGGTTATCGGACTCCGTTAGAAAGACACCTAATGTTCCTAAAAAAATAAAAAAATAAATAAATAAAAATAAAACGTTCCTAGGTTGCAGAAGAGGATCTTCGTATATGTCACAGGAATTCTGCTCATCAATTACTAGGGCACTTGTTCTCTTTTCCCTTCCATTCCGCTTTCAGTTATTTTCACTCATAACCTAAATCACAAAAGTGCTTCATATATTCTTCTCACATACAAGTCCAGTGTTTTTAAGGCAATAAATCAATCCCGTGCATGCCCTTTCCTAAGCGGCACCCTGTCTTCTTTAAGAATTAAAAATCAATACGCACAAGTCCCATTACTGTACCAGACATTTAAAAAAAAATTTTTATAAAGCCTGCACTGCCTCTGAAACAGCACTTCTGAGATCCCTACTGCTACGGCCTATTTTAGTCAGCGTTGCCATGGTTCAGCTCCGGAGCTGAAACTATAGTCGCTATAGTCCTGATCTCATCCAAACTTCCAGGCCTGGAAACTATCTAAGTACATGCTTTAAAAAAAAAAAAATAATTATAAAGAAAATGCTCATTGTTGCATCCTTGTAATTCAATTTCTATATAACTTTTGTTGGTCTAATCGCTGCCATTATTAAACACTTCTTTTCACCACAAAGAAAATATGGATATAATTATCATTATTAGTCTAATATAAAAAAAAAAAAAAACATGCATATAAAGTAGTCTTACAGACATTTAATGAAATTTTGAAAAGATGCGTTCAAAAAAAAATAATGAAATAATTACTATATTAAGCAATAAACCATAGAACAGAACAACAAAAACATTCAATCAAATCAGAATTTGCCTTTGCAATTAAATCCGCATAAAAGTACAATAAATACAAACTCATTACAGGTACGCTGTCGTACAGTTTCCGAAACAAATCAGCCAGTCAGACTTGTTCAAAACAGTTCTTCTGTCTCTGCGGGTAAAGTCCTAGACTGGCTTGATGATGTTTATCAGAAATGTTTTATACTACCGAATATGTTGTATTGTTTACAAAATAACAAAAAAGGACTTCTGAATTGAAGTAGATTAAACAGTTAAACAACTGATGAACAAATCAATTAAAATGATGAGGTTTGGAAATCCTGATCTCGACACACTTCCACTGCTATGGCTCTTCTCAGCCCACGGGACTTGCCTGATTCATCCTGATGCTCTACATCTGCTTGTAGTTTGCGCATTTTTGATTCGTCGCCTGCCGTTGCGGATGGTCCTACATGAAAACCCTAAAGAGTTGGGACTTCCACACCAGTCTCAGCCTAGCCTCGGTGTTGTGATCGGAGCTGTATACTGGAGATCCTTACCCAAGAACTTCTGCAGGAAGCATGACGCCTACGATACTCATACTAAACATCGTTTCAGCACACTACTGCTTGACTTTAGAGTATACAACTCTGGAAAAAGTGATGAGTTATAGATTCACTATCTGGTGTCACCCAGAAGAGGACGGGCTTCTCTCAAGCTTTGTTCCTATGTCGTCTAAGGGAGTCTTTCTTTGCCACCGTTACCTCTGACTTGCCCATTAGCCATCTAAATCTAAAGCCTCCTTCTGATCATATCTACTGTTAATAAACAAATACATTTGAATCGATGGATCTTTGTCCCTATTGAAACACTAATGAGCTGTGCGTAAAAGAGTACTGCAAGTCAAAATGTATATTTAAAAAAAAAAAAACAACAACTTTTTCATATGGTGCCTAAGGCTTTTGTGTGCTCGGTGTGTGCCGTCAGCTGTCTGGACCTAGAAAGGGTCAATTTTCTGGTACCTGAACAAAGCTGCTTTCATGTCTGCGGATTAGCTTGTGTTTTTACTTCGGATCAAAGCGCTGACTCGGTCTTGAATGACTTTAAAGAACGGCTCATTATTCTGGTTTATTTCAGACTATGTTAGAATATTGACATTTTGATGTTCAGAAATGAAGCATTGACTATTGGATGGATTGAGCTTGAATTATGAATTGAGCCTTGATTATTAATAAGAACATGAAAACTAGAATCAAACCCGCTGACAGAATATCAGCATGCTGTAGTTGATGGATGTGTGGTTCAGCGTACAGTTAAACCGGTTGAATACAGCGGCCTGTTAATTCCACAAGGCTCCACGCGAGACGTGAATTTGACGTGATTTAGTACCTGATCTTTGAGTTGGCCGATTTCTCCACGCAGCCCTTGATTCTCGTTCTCTTTGTCCACTTTCTCATTTCCAAGAGCTTCTTTTTCGTCACTGAGCTCTCGGACTTTGTGTTCGTAATCGCCCTCCATCTTCTTAAACTCCACCTGCAGCTCGTGGCGTGTAGTCAACTCGGCATCCAGCTACAACACAAACACACAATCGGAGTCAGTTTAAGAATCTCGTTTGAAGAATTTTGATCACAGCACTAGTTCAGCATCCAGGCAGCGCTCGTCCATATGGCTACGTGCATGCTAGAATACACCGGGCTCAACAAACCATGTTGAAAAGCGCTGAATATGGACTGCAGTCACAGGGAACATGAAGTGTCTGCTGGAATTCACAGCAGTTGCGATGTGGGTCAGTAGCAACCTGATGCATCTGACAAGCTACGTGTTCATGCTGTATCTGTCTGCCATCGCAGCCATGAAATATGAAACTGAGCAGACAGAACAATGTGGGAAGCAGTGAAGCTTCCAGGCCTTTTTTACCTCCTGTCACAGCATTTTACCAATCTCTCCCGCAGTACTCCACCATCGTGGAGGTTGAGCGCGTTTGATAAATTGCGCCTTTCAATCAGAGATGCTAACAAAAGGGAAAAGGTCCGTTTTAAACACATTAAGCATGGGCCTTGGCAGAATTAGTCAATTAAAAAAAGTTTTCTAATACGGTTGAATTTCTGTATCGGCGATCTCTGTGTGTCAAACTCATTTTCTTGAGTGATTTTTCTCAACCGACTCCCGCCATGTTTCAGCAACTGATTTGATTCCCTGTTGACAGAGTGTTTACTCACACCCAGTAACGTTAAGCACTCCCCCACTCCACATTCGTGCCAGTCAATGAATTCCTGATGGACTGGGTGACCATTAGAGAAAATAAATATAGCTGTCCATCTCTAATCTGATAAGGAGCATGTGGAACATTCTGATAAATGTACAAAGCTTTCTAACACTAAAACCTCATTCCAACCGCATAGTGGAGGAGATATATTAATGTGAGACTAATTTGCTGCCTCTGGACTGGGACAACATGCAATTACTGAGGCAGCAATGAATTCTGCTTTGTATCAGGATCTCCTATATACATACAGTACTGTGCAAAAGTCTTATGGAACATGAAAAACAAACGCTGTAGCGGAAAGATGCCTTCAGAAATAATGAAACGACCCTTTGCTTTTATAAAATATCTATCTATCTATACACACACACAAAAATATATATATATATATATATATATATATATATATATATATATATATATATATATATATATATATATATATATGTATACGTGTGTGTGTGTGTGTGTGTGTGAGTGTGAGTGTGAGTGTGTGTGTATGTATACATGTGTATGTACACACACACGTGAGAGCGATGACACCAAATTTAACGCACCGGCTTCCCATTCACACCTGAGACCTTGTAACACTAACAAGTCACATGACACCGGGGAGGGAAAATGGCTAATCGGGCCCAATTTGGACATTTTCACTTAGGGGTGTACTCACTTTTGTTGCCAGCGGTTTAGACATTTATGGCTGTGTGTTGAGTTATTTTGAGGGGATGGCAAATTTACACTGTTACACAAGCTGTACACTCACTACTTTACATTGTAGCAACGTGTCACTTCTTCAGTGTTGTCACATGAAAAGACAATCAAATATAAAAATGTGAGGGGTGTACTCACTTTTGTGAGATACTGTATGTAGAGGAACAAGCTGACATATCTGATAACCACTGTACTGTGCTGCTGGTTGAGGTCCTCAGTAAAGATGGTTCCAAAGAAAACAAGATATACATTTTCGATCGACGACCTTGGCGTAAGCCAACTGTTCTAAGTGCTTACGTAAGACTGTATTCACTATTATGACTGGCCTTTACTGAGAGTCTGGCTTTTACTGAGATATTCCAGAAACTACAGCTACACCTGAACGACTCGAACTCTACGCTATTCATAGAGGAGTCTTTTGTGTATTACGCGCCGCAACATTAAGCCCATAGTATAGATTCTATACACCGAATACAATTGCCTTGAACTCTCCTTGCTGCAAAGTTGGTTGGTGCTACATCCTCAAGACTGTAGATTAAAGCTAACTCTGAAAATAACCCACTGTCCAGACATTATCCAGAGTCAGTCTGGCAAAAATTTTCCTTCTTTTAAGCCATAAGAGTGTAGAACCACTCCAAACTAGCTAAATGTAAGCTAGGGCCTCCTCTCTCACTGCTGTAGTAGTTCTCCAGACCAGTTGTGTTGAACACCTCAGAAGACTGAGGAATGGTAAGAAAATCGGTGTAAAAAAGTGAGCCACTTCTGGCCGTGACGCACACAGCCACTTGCGGATGGAGTCAACAGTGAACTGAATGACTTTTAAAAGCATAAACTCAAGCTTGTGAGGAACACCCAAGGATATGCTCCTTTAGGAGAGAAGACTCTCCAACACTACAAAAATTGTTGCGTGCACGTGTAGGTCTAAAATGTCGCGACACGTGCTTTTGTACTGAATCGGGGGTGGTCCACTGATCCACATTTCAGTGGATCAAAAACAGGAGCGTGAAAAAATACTCGAAGAGAACTGAACATCACGCGAAAAGCCATCAAGCTTCTGTAGCAGATACTCTGCTGTGGCCAATCGCATGGATTTATGTAAACGAATACATAATTCAGCTCATCAAGTTAGAAAAGAATTTCCTCAGAATTTCGTTGATTTTTTTATTTATTTATTTTATTTATTGATTTCATTTCCTCTCTGGTCTGATTAGTGAAGTGACCTCATGGCTCGTTAAATAAAAAGCTGAAGATGAAAACTGATTGTTTGCGGATCGATGACTGGACAGAGAAAGACGTGTCTGAAGCACCACTATGAAACAAAACAAATCCATATGGTCCTATTTAAAGCCATAAACTGATCGACAGATGAGCATTAAGAGGTGACTACTGTCACCACACAGCCACGTTAGCTGCTTATCCGGCTCTTTATAAACAAGCAATTTTATCTACCTCGACCTTCACACCTTTCAGCTGAATACCTTCAGACGAAAGGGTCCTACAGACGACAGTAACGCCTCATCTTAAATCCTGCTCCCTTCACTGCATCCATTGATCTCTTATCATCTCTAGTGTATCTGCTAGAAGAGTCTATGCAAATACCATGTTTGACTTGCATGCTCATAACCCCTGTCCAAATCCCTCGCACTCAAATGGACAGCGCAGAGTGAAAGCGTACAGAAGACTGAGCTCGTGCTGCGATGTGTATTCTGTGCACTGTGACTGACTCCAGCAGCGCACGTGAAGAGAATTTCAGAAATGTGTTCGGCATTCTGAGGAGGAAGACGCTTCTGAGACCATGTTTTAGCAGCCTCCAAAATTGTCTGTAACCTCTGCTCGATAACGTCATCAAGCAGAGGTCACAGACAAGAAGCCGGCTGATTAAATCCCTCTTCCACTGACGAGGTTTCAGTGCTGCTTCAGGGAACCAGCAAATTGGTGGGAAGGACGACTTTGAGAACTTTATCTAACGTCATCTATACGCCGCACGACCGTGCCGCTATACAGAACGCTTATGAGCAGAACACTTTTTATCGCTTTTAGCTCTCTGCTCCGAACCTTTGTTCAAAATAGCGAGCGGCAAAGCAAAAGGAAACCGGTCGTTTTCTATGTACGCGTGTTTTCAACAACGATAAGTGACATTTACATTGAGAGTTTCATTCAATTTTATTTAACTACGTGCAAATGAGGTGTGATGCAAAGTAAAGCACCAAATCCAAACTACTGGCTCGACTGAATCCTACAGCGCGCATGAGCTGACATTTCTTAGTATCATCTAACACGTAATCAAACTTAAATACGTGTTTGTTTTTTTTAACGGTGACAACACTAGGGCTGCGACAACTAATCGATGAAATCGATAAATAAAAATAATCGACAACGAATGTCGTTATGGATTAGTTGGGTCTGTGACCGAGAAAATAAAAATCGCCCCTTTTAAGCCAACGAATCGATTAATCGAAGAGATAGTTGCAGCCGTAGACAACATTAGTGGTTGCTGCACACCCACAGAAAACAAATAATTTAATCGCTGTAGCTGTTTAGAATTCATATTAAAAACACCGGAAACACTTCCTGTTTAGTTAATTCACTGCAACGTCTGTAAAAATAATAATAATAATAAATTAATTAATTAATTAAAAAAAAAAATTAAAATCTTCATCTTTGGCTAACCCTGGTTCAAGGTTTCAATATGTTGTTTCACGTCTTATAATAATAAACAACGTGGTCAGGGAATTACCTCAACCCCTGATGTCAGCGGCTCTATTATCTAGAAAACTAGCATCTTGGTGCTAGGACCGAACCAAGTTTTCCAACCCGAGAACCATGTATTTTGTTGAGGAGAAGGCAGGACCGGCTTGTCCGCCAAGCTTGCTCTGGATTTGGAGCGCATCGCCGTCATTTTGCCAGTGGGAAATGGCCATTACTGTTGCCAAAATAAGAATTTCGGAAGAGTTCCTATGACTTTTTGTATTCATTTCAGGTTGTTGTTTTTTTCCCTCTTGCTATCTCTCTCATTCACTCTCACACCCCATACAGACGGACAGAACGGCATCAACAATTTCTGGGGGCAATGACAAGAATGTGTTTGCAAGCCAGACATGTAATTATGTGGCATCAGTGGAAACCGAAGGGTCTCTCACACATTCTCAAACACACACACACACACACACTGTCGCTCTACATGTGCTGGTAATGAGGGTCTGTTTCTCTCCTCTCCTCCCTTGCTACGCAGCAATTACTCTAAATTAGACGAGGAGGAACAAGGAAGAGAGGCAGAGAAAGAGTAAACACTTGTCTGACAGCCTCCTGATGGGGGTCATCCTCCACACACGCTCACAAATTGGACAGAGGGCATCTCCTTATGCCCTGATTTTGGGCACTGACGGGAAAATTGCAGTATATGAGATTGCTCTCAAACACACACACACACACACACACACACATACACACACACACACACACACACAGGGATAATTGTGGAGTGTGTGAGCGAGTCTTGCTGGGAGGGATTAGGAGAAAGCCTGTCAAAGAGGAGGAAGAGGAAATCTCCTGTCTGCTCCCATCTCCTCTCACAAATTACACATCTGCCAGCTGACACACAGAGTGTGTGTGTGTGTGTGTATCACTGAGAAATGTGAATGTGTCGAGAAAGTTAGATTATATGAAACCCAGAATGGTAGAAAAGTAGGTGTGTGACCTTGGGAAGCTGTGGGAAGGGAAGCGGTGTCTGTGAGGATGTGCACGAGTGTGTCCGTGTTTACCTTTTTCTCCAGCTCTGCGGCCTTGGCCTCACTGATCTCTACTTTTCTTTTATCCACCATGTTATCTAGAGAGAATGAGAGAGAGAAAGAGAGTGAGGTGTGTGCGCGTGTGTGTCTGTGTCACATTTATCTGGCTGTGAGGATAAAGTGCCCTTCACTGTGATGAGTCTGTGTCTCCTCTGATTCGTGCTCTGATTACTGAGCAACCTAATTAAAACCCCATCCTTGGTTCTCTTTCACTAGCGCGCGCACACACACACACACACACACACACACACACACACACACACACACTCTTTCACAGTGAAAACTAAAACTCAATCTAAATTCAGCCACAACCACGTATAAAGAATCAACCTAAGAAATCATAAAGGAATCCTAAAGGAATTTTGAGCATGAACTCTAGCTAGCACATTTGCAGCATGTTGTGAGGATTAACCTACACAAAAACTGACGCATTTCCCCGAACTGAGAAAAGAATAATCTGTTTATTCAAAACTTACTTATAATGAAAAATTCTGAATATGTATCATTCTTCCATCTCAAAGATGAGGCCATGCTGTACAAACGTGAGCTTCTAGCTGATCAATTCCACAACACCTTCAGGAACGTTACTGGTGAAATGTCTTTTTAATGTACAGCTCCACTGATGAAGAACCCGACACTGCGGCACAACTGTGGTAAGACATTCAATCACGTCTGGCTCATCATTAGACCTTGATTTCGGTGTTACATTTATATTACCTAAGCCCTATTTAGATGCGATTAGTTTTACATGGAGAGATGGGTAATGTAATTATTCTGGGAATATCTCTGGGATTTTAACTCCATCAGAAATGAGTCATGACAGCATTTTTTTTTTTTTTTTTTTTTAAACCAATTGTGTATGGTTCTGGAAAGGTTAGGCGTATTTCTCCTTCTATACGATGCAAGGAGGAAGAAGAAAAAAAAAAGGTAATATTATATACACTGATAATCCATAACATGACTAGTGACGTGAATGATATTGATGATCTCATTACAATGGCAGCTGTCAAGGGGCGGGATATATTATGCAGCATGTGAACTGTCAGTTCTTGATGTTGATGTGTTGGAAACAGGAAAAATGGGCAAGCGTGAGGATCTGAGCGACTTTGACAAGGGCCACATTGTGATGGTTAGACGACCGGGTCAGAACATCTCCAAAACAGCAGGTCTTGTGGGGTGTTCCTTGTATGCAGTGGTTAGTACCGACCAAAAGTGATCCAAAGAAAGACATCCGTGAACCGGATCGTGAACATGGACGCCCGAGGCTCACTGATGCATGTTGGGAGGGAAGACTAGCCCATCTGGTCCGATCTCACAGAAGAGCTACTGTAGCACAAACGCTGGTTATGATAGAAAGGTGTCAGAACACACACTGTATCTCAGCTTGCTGTGTATGGGGCCATGTAGCTGCAGACCGGTCAGAGTCCCCATGCTGACCCCCCCTTCACCTCCAAAAGCATCTACAATGGGCACGTGAGCATCAGAACTGGACCATGCAGCAATGGAAGAAAGTGGCCTGGTCTGATGAATCCTGTTTTCTTTTACATCGTGTGAATGTCCGTGTGTGTGTGTGTGCGCGTGTCACTTTCATGGGGAAGGGCTGCACCAGGATGCACTATGGGAAGAAGGCAACCCAGCGGAGGCAGTGTGATGCTCTGGGCAATGTTCTGCTGGGAAACTTTGAGTCCTGGCTTTCATGTGGATGTTACCTTGACACGTGCCACCTACCTAAACATCGCTGCAGACCAACTTCACCCCTTCACGGCAATGCTGCTCACTAACGGCAGTGGCCTTTTTCAGACACACTGAAAAAACTGTTCACGAACGGTTTGAAGAACATGACACAGAGTTCAAGGTGTTGACTCGCTCTCCAAAGTCCCCAGACCTCAATTGGATCAAGCATCTATGGGATGTGCTGGACAAATAAGTCCGATCCATAGAGGCCCCACCTCGCAACTTACAGGACTTGGATCTGCTGCTAACATCTTGGTGCCAGATACCACATCACACCTTCAGAGGTCTTCAGAGGAATCCATGCCTGAACAGGTCAAGGTGGACCTACACAATATTAGGCGGGTGGTTTTAATGTTATGACTGATCAGCGTATATCCTGTCAGAATTTACATATTGGTAAAAGAGTATAGTGTACTATGCTGGGAAAAAAAGTTTCACACTTTCTTTTAAGTGTAGACACACAGCAGGAAGTGCTCTTTTCCTTTGGTTCCCAACAAAACCTAGTATCGGACAAGCATTTAAACACAGACACAGAGGGGGGATTAGGTAAGTTATTGAGTTCCTAGCACTGTTAACTCATGTTCTTTGCTGCACAAATACAACAGCCTATAAATAGCGATGCCTAAAATAGTACGTTAACAATGGAAAATACATGACATGACGTATGTAGTAGCGATTCCAGTGGCAGTGCAACCCCTACATACATACATGTCATGTCATGCAACCTACTAATGATCAAGCTCAACTCAAGCAAAGGTCAAAGCAATTAGTCTGTATTAAAATGAGGTAGTACACGTGGCATTTTTAGTGTGACGAGCATGTGTACATCGTGAAGACACCGATTTATCCAGAGATCGCTTGACCCATTCGATCCGATCAGACCTTTCAATCGAAGACGTTCGATTCCCACGGACCTCCTCCGGCAACGTTACTTAACAGACACGTGTCTGGAAATCTCATCCAGTCTGTACAGCATTATAGTTAAAACGGTCGAGACTTCCGAGACTTCTATTATTCATGAGTTGTGCGTGGTTTTCCATACTTGGTACCCTTTACAAGAAGAAATTCTTGTCCGTGGCAATCACACGCGCACAAGAGACAGAAATGAAACGAAACGTCTTCATGATACAAGTCCCACATCGATACTTCTACTTCTTGTCCTCGTAGATCTCGTTCCGTGATAAAGTGTTCCAGATGACTGCGGAGGGGGAAAAAAAAAAATCAGAAACAGCCTGAAGAAGTGATGGAGCTTTGGTCTGACCCGTAAGGTAAAGGCCAACGAGAATAGCTTATGGCAAATATGATAATAACAGGAGCGCAGGTGGCAATGAGAGCCTGAGGCAGACACAATGTGTGGGAGATGCCCATTTGCCATTTCATATGCTGTCTTACACTCTCACTCTCTCTCTCGCTCTCTCGCACACACACGAAGCAAAGAAAAAAAATCAGAACAAAGGATCACAATACAGAAGGAAACAAAGAGAAATATGCTAGAAAGCATCCAAGACTAGCAAAAATTTAGGAACGGACAGTTCTTTCTTAGGAAACAAAAAGATAGAAGCTGAGAACAGAAAGTAGGACAAAGGACCATATGGACACTGTACTCCTTTTTACATTTTAGAGTTCGACAAAATAGGACAAGAGGCTAATAAGAGAAAAAGACAGAGGCAAAACAAAAAACTGTAAACCCAGCAGTGTTTAGAGTTCAAAGGAAATCTTTAAATAACGCAGGCAGGGCAGAATTAGGCTGTTCTCTTTTGACTATAAGAGGACAGGGGGGGGGGGGGGGGGGGGGGAAGGAGCAGCACATTTATGAAAGAGTTTAAAATACCCCTGCAGCATACAACCCTAGAGAACAGTGCAAGCACAAGTGCACGCGCGCACACACACACACACACACACACACACACACACACACACACACAAAGAGAGACCACAGATAATAGCACACACACAGTTCTTCTTTTATAGAGCTATCTCAGACTGGCAGGTTTCTATAAGAACTGCTGATACTGAAAAAGCTCTGCTGATGCACTGTACCAAACAGCAGCAAGGCTGGGCAACATGATGGCGTGATGAGAGATAACTATTAAGATCGTGATACTTTTCAGTAATCTGGACATTCAAATCTACGGCGCGACAAGTGTTTCAAACGTGAGACAAAAGAACAAAGTGATCGACAGACGAGGTTTGTGGAAGAGAACGCTTTAAACGAATGCATTTAGGAGTACCGATGAAATTACTGCATCTCTTGGTATTATGGACAGATAATGTAGGCCTATATATATTTAATTAGACTCATTTATTTAAGAAAACAAAAAACTAATTGGTTTGATATACCCTCAGCATGTTTTACCAAATGCTCTCCGGAATACTTATGGCTGTCACGGGAAATGAGTCAAATCCCTCAACGTGCCACACACTAAAGCCTGGTCCATGCTTCATCACGACTGCTTCCTAGAGTCGCCAGAAACAAACCTCGGGCAACCCTGAGCGTTTACAGCTCACAATCAGAAGAGGATCAGAACAAAGGATCGCTGCCGTCCGCCGAACAAGGTGGAATGTACTCTACAGCCTGGCATGATATGTGACAAATCATTATTTTTTTAATGCCAGACATGGCTTTTCTCATTGACTTGTGGTGCAGGTAGTCATTTCAGTGTCTGAATACTGCTACCTAAAATAGTGCAGATTAAAATTACAGGTTAATCCAACTCCCTAAAGACACTGAGCTGACTTATAAGAGAAAAGTGGCTCTAAACGACTAAGTAGCTTAAATGACCAACTAGAGGAGATAAATTCGACACTGTTTACCCATCAGGTTAAAAATATACACATGTTTATAAACTACTGCATAGATCCTATATAGTACTTGCTTTTTTTGAGTTACAAATAACCGCCGCGTCCACTGTAATATGGGAAATGTAGTCATACTCATGCTGTGATAAATGCATTTGAGGAGATGTGGGTGTGCACATCTGCCTCCCATTCATTCACACATCTCTATCGGCTAATCACCGAGGAGAAGGATCGAGGAGCGCCTGCTGTTCAGACGCAAACATAAATCAGGCTTAGTTCAGAAGGAAACCGGCAGTGGCTCTTAAACTACTTCTAGACGGGATTTTAAATGAAGATAAGTTAAGATATTGGGCTTATAATCAGAAGGTTTTGAGTTCCTGGTCTTCCCACTGCATCACAGCTTTCCCCTCATCCTCACAGCCTGGAATGTATGTGCGCACAGATGTAATTCACTTTGGATAAATGAATGAATAAATAAAATGTTTAAAAAAAAAAAAAAAAAAAAGTGCAAATTTCATGAGCACTGTAAAAAAATTATTAAAAAATAAAATAAATAAATAAAACCTGTTCTCCGTGTCCTCTTAACCTTGAGAGCTCTGTGCTGCCACCATGTGGAAAGAGCTGAAGCTGAGTCTACATGTAATGTGAATCGTACCAATGAGTGCTTCGATGTCCAGTTGGAGGTTTCTGCATTTGAAATCCGGATCGCAGCCATTTCTGTGGAGCACGATCTGCGCTACACACTCGTCTATCAGCTTGTAGTACTGCGGCCTGGGAAGACGCAAAGACAGGGACATGAAAGAGGAGAGATATAAAGGCAATGAGTTTACAATAGTAATAAAGAGCAACCCTGAGAGACTCGGATCGCAGCACTGAGAGGCTGAGGCCATCATTACAGACAGACAGTAATGAGTGAATTAATCAATAAATAAAAAATAAAAAAAAGAAAGCATTCTGGCTTTGACCTTGAGCCCACTAAAAGGATCTGAGCGTGCGCGCATGCACTGGCCTGAACTCTGGATACGCACAACGGGTATAAAGAGCCTGGCGCTGTTGTGCCTGGATGCTCGGCTTGTTTAATACACAGAGAAGGAGAGTTCGAGTCTTTTTCCACCCTTTCCACCTGTCCACAGTCTATAGGCGTACGTGTGCATATATACGTGTCCTGATGGTCAGATATTTGATGGGCTTGCAGACACACTCCATTTGTGAGGAGTCTGGCATCGTGACCTGGTGTGAAAGTAATTCAATACTTTCATTTTAAGCCAAGCTGTTTCTCTCTCTCTCTCTCGACTTTATTTGGTATCAGTCGTTCTACTTGTTTTTTTCTGCCCATGTCTCTGCCTCCCCCCACCACCACCACCCCCACTCACTCACTTATTTCTTTGGTGGAGCGAGAGAGACATCTAGTGACCGTTTTTTGTTACGGCTTTCCCATTGTCTAGGAAAAAATTTCCAATATCTGCTACAGCAAATCGGAAAAATAATAATAATGATAATAATAATTTCCTCCCTCCCACTGACCTTTTTTCTCTTTCCTCTTCTAAGCACCCCGATTTTCTCTTTCATTCCAACCACTTTGTTACAGCCTTACCTTCCTGTCATTTGATGTCCTTTGCATTTCAACTATCGATCTTTCAAAATTGCGTTGTGTTACAGGATTGTGCGAAACACAAACCTGGTGAGACAGGGGGAAGGATGCGCTGGGTGAGAAGAATGAAAGAATGGCATGCGGGATACACGGAGAGAGAAACGGAACATAATGGAGATACAGGCATAAACAAAAACGTGTCAGAGGTGAAACTAAGTGAACACCACGCGTGAGTGTATTCACATTTTGGGAGAGTGAAAAATGGTCTACGCGATTGAACTCTTTCATCACTCATTCACCATGAGCCTTTAGACACGCGCACACAGACCACATATCACATACAAATATCACTCTCACACATACACACACACACTCTCTCTCTCACAACCTCCCTGGACAGACAGAGACACTTCAATTTCCTGCCTGTCAGATCACATCAAGCTGACGAGGAAAACGCAACAAGTCTGACAACCATTTACCCTCTCCTCCTATCTTTCCCTCTCTCTACATCACTAAATCTTCTCTACTAAAATCATCATCGTTTTAGCTTTCTGTCTGTTTGTGCCCATTCATTTTCAAGCAGTGTTTAGTGAAAAGGTGTGTGTGTGTGTGTGTGTAGGACTGCGAATGCAGCCGCAGAAAGCATCTGTGAAGCATAACTCTCTCAATAAACACGTAAATCCATATAATACAGAGCCAGACGCATTTCATCTGCTTACACAACTACTTTGTCCGTCTGTGTGTGTGTGTGGGGGGGGGGGGGGGGGTATTCAAAAACATCTCCCTGCAATCAGGTATGTGTGGGTTAATTGTTACAGGGGTGAGTTACCCTGGAAATGCATTTATACACCGGTCGCCGATGGCAACTGTGTAAGCCTCCCACTACACATCAATCAAAAGCTTCGCCTCTTTCATTTCCTCTCCTCGCTCTCTATATCGATTCTATTTTTCTGCTCATCTTACGTCTCCTCACTCAGACATGCTGCAAGTCTGGCAATCACACAATCGACAGCGAGGAGACCATTCCGCTCCTACACCTATTCAAAGCTGTGCTTTTGTGTGTGTGGGGGGGGGGGGGGGGGGGAATTATAGATCTATATAATTGAAGCCTACATATTTTCTTCTCCTGTTATTTCTCCAACTTCTTTCACCCAACCGTTTACGTCGCACTTTCCATTCCTTCACGAGAGTAAGTGCATACCGGAAGCAAATTCGTTCTCTGAAAGGCCGCGCTCTTTCCTTTTCGCCAAGCGTGGAGAATAAACGTGCAAAGGCTTATAAGGCTGCGAGTGTGAAGAACCTGACTCAAACTGGGACTGAAAAAAAGTTTAGTTGGTCTCAACTTGATGCAAATTACAGCAGCTGTCTGGTAATAAATGAAGCCTGGTGTACAGCTCCAGTCTGCCAGAATAAAACGGATGAAACGTTAGTTACAGCGGTATTGGATTTCCTCAAACTGCACAATAATATACATAAATGTGCTCTGGCAGAAAGTCTCAGACGTAATCAGTGCTCCTGGTGAGTTTTCCAGTGAATGACTATTATTACATTATAGAGTCATACTAAAAGATCTATATTCCTGTTGTCAGGACTAGTTTATACACTATATGGCCAGTATATAATATATAATAAGGACAGCTGACAATTGAACATCCCATTCCATACCCATGGGCATAATATTGAGTTGTTCCCCCTGGGCTGCTAGAACAGCCTCCACGCTTCCGGGAAGACTTTCCCTTAGATTTTGGAGCGTGGCTGTGGAGAACAGAAAATTCTATATATATTCTATACTGTTTGCTCCAAACTTTGTGGCAACCCACATATAGATGTTATGATCAGGTGTCTGTAGAGTTTTGGCCATATAGTGTACTTCTAAATATATATCGGCGTTGCAGTACAGATTGGGGGGGAGGGGTGTTATGGGTAGGCATGGTATAAAGACACGTGATCCTCGTCAATCTTTACACATTTTGCGCAGGAGCTACGCATATGGAATACGGCAAAAGAGCTGTCCTCGATTTTCCTTAGTAAAAACCGCAGAGAAATCAATCAGTATATGAATCTGGAGTGATGGAATGACCGCTCTCTGCTTGACCATGTCACAGCACCCTCGCTTTCCATCACAGTAAAATAGTTCGTTGCTCTGAACTTCTAGTTCAACGCATCAGTGTGTGTCCAACTGAACTACCGTTAATAAGGATATAGTTCAAATCAGTTTACCATATTTATTAGGAATGTCACCAAAAAAACAGTTACCGAAAACAGTCCAAGACTTTTGATATCCGCACTTTCGATTTCTGCCCGAAAGAGAGAGAGGGTGAAAATCTTTAATAGAGGTTAAAAGGGCCTACAACAAAGTTTCAAATCTAACACTTGACAAATTATTTTAACGGCAATTAGATTTAGACAGGCATTTAAAATGATGTTTGTTTGCTTTGCTCTCCTGCGACAGTCAGAAAAGTCATTAAGACGTACAGTGGGGGAAATAAGTATTGAACGCTCCAAAATATTTTTCAGCAAATATATTTCCAATGAGGCTATTCACATAAAATTTTCACCAGACTTTGGCATTAATTCAAGAAAGTTATGTGTAATAAAACAGAATGACGTAGGGAAAAAGTATTGAACACGCTAACTGAAATTTATTTAATACTTAGTGGAGAAGCCTTTGTCTGTAACGCCAGCTTCAAGACGCTTCCTGTGTGAAAAAATTCATCAGCCGCAGTATTCAGGTGTGAAACCACTTGAGAGAGGGTATGTTTTGGATCGTTGTCCTGCTGGAAGATCTCACCACCCACGTCTCATCTTCATCATCCTGGTGGATGGCAGCAGATTCTTCTCAAGAATCTCCCGGTAAAGGGCTCCATTCATCGTTCCTTTAATTATATGACGTCTGCCAGTACCATGTGATGAAAAACAGCCCCACACCATGATGCTTCCACCTCCAAACTTCACTGTTGGTGTAGTGTTTTCAGGGTGATGTGCAGCACCGTTTCTTCTCCAAACACGATGAGAAGTATGACAGCCAAAAAGTTCAATTTTGCTCTCGTCTGACCAGACTACACTCTCCCAGTATTTCATAGGCCTGTCCAAATGAGTTGTAGCAAACTTTAAACTTCAACCTGCCTTTTCTTTAGTAATGGAGTCTTGCGGGTGAGCGTGAGCAGTGGAGTGCACTGTCTATTGTTTTCTCTGTGACGATGACACCTGCTGCCTCCGAGTGTTTCTGGAGCTCTTTCCGAGTGGTCCTTGGCTCTTGGGCTACACTTCTGACTATTCTTCTGACTCCCTGATCAGTAATATTGCGTGGAGTTCCTGTACATGGCCGGTTGATGACGGAGTAACGTTGCTTCCACTTGTGGATAATGGCCCCAGTGGTGCTTACTGGAGGATTCAGAAGTTTTGAAATACGTCTGAATCCGAATCCATCAATATGTTTTGCAATATTAAGGTTGCGAAGGTCTTGGGCGAGCTCTTTGCTTTGACCCATCATGAGATGTTTCTTGTCTGACACCCTGGTAACGAAAAGCCTTTTTATAGACCATCAATTTACTATCAATTTACTAACCCAGCTGATAATAATTTGCACAGATAGGGGGTATAATTACTTACAGATTTCAGCTGGTTCCTTGCCTTACCTTGCCTTGGAGAACTGCTTTTTCTTAGCATGTTCAATAATTTTCCCTGTGCCATTCCTCTTTATTACACATTACTTTATTTATGGACTTCAATGTTGTGAATTATTAATATTTCTGGATTTCTTGAGTTGAGGTGTCTGGTGAAAATTTAATGTGAATAACCTCATTAGTAATATATTTACCGAAAGAAATGTCGACATGTTCAATAATTATTTCCCCCACTGTATGCCAGAGCCATATCTACCTACAGTTCTGGCCTGTGTGCAGTGCACACAACAAGCTGCAGGTTGCATGAGAAGTTGAAAGAGAAATGCAGTGGGGATACTTGGTCATGTTGAATGTGCCCTTACACCTTCATCCTTCATCCTGTTTACATTCCCCAGTCTCTACAGCTCCTCCTCACATTGCTCACACAGCTCAAGGTCACTGAGAGGTAATCACAAAGTAAGGAGGTAGGGGTCGTACCTAATCAAGTAGTCATTGCGCACCAGCAACAGGTGCTGCATGAGGGACAGGAAGTATCCTTCAGCTTTCGAATCCTTCACCGTGTTCAGCAGCATCTGGAACACCTCGGATATGTCAGTAAACAACACGCTGTTAAGGAAGACACCGATACAGAATACAAACAAACCAGACATACCCGCATTGAACAGAAACTTCAGTGTTATAAATAACTTTCCCATTTCCTGAGCTGTTCTGATCTAATAAATCTACTCTACTATGAATGTAATGTACTAGCAATGTTCCCAAGGGCACCAATTATCTAAATGTGCTTTTTCGAGTATTTGAAAGAAGTACAGGTAGATTAAGTCACCGGTAGGTTTTCCGTGCACCATCTGGTGGCTGAACTTCAGCGAGCTACATTTACTAAAAAGAAATAATTCTCAGTGGTGTATAATCAGACCATTATATTCAAAATAAAGAATAATAATGGTAATGTAGGATGAATAAATCTTAACACAACGTGAGTAAAATTAACAACATAAACACAAAATACAAATGTTAAGATTTATTTTATTTTTTGGGGGCAATTTTTTTTTGGAACCCTTGAGACACCTGGTGGTTAATCCAGGAGCTACATGTAGATTTAACTGTGTGGGACGTTTCAACCGCACAGTAATTAAGATCTGGCTCAAACCAGGAAACAATGCAATCTGCAATTGAAAAACACCATCGCCATGACAACGCTAAGAGCAACCGCATAATTATTGCAGAGCATAACATGACAAGTCTTTGAACTGATGTTCTTTTTTTCTTTTCTTTTTTTTGTAAATCAGCTGTCTGGATAACCAGGGCATTTTGCATGCGTTACTGGCTGAAGGTTTGCTAAGAAAAGAGGGCTTTTACCTTTTTGTCAACGTGAAAATAAAATTTTAAGGTTTTGTCGAATGCAATAAAATCCTGTACTGTCACATTCCATACGATAAGTTTATGTTGATATGATTTAACTCGTGCCCATTTTGATAACCAGCCAGGAAGTAACAGTGCTCCTAGCCAACCACGGAGGGCCCTGTTGGTTCCTGCTACATACAACTGAAACCTGTTACCGGTCCAGTTGGACAAAAAGCACAATTCCAATGTCCTGATGCCAGACGGTACAATCATCTGTACAGTGGAAAAATCCTGGTGTGATATCTTTGCTTATGAGCTTCTGAAAGGATATTCCATCTCAACGCGCACATCTTCAAGACGGGAACGTAGGTCCTCCGAGTCCTCCTCGGCCTGCTCATCAAAGACCTGCAGCTGCACACGGAGCTCTTCGTTTTCTATGTTCCTCACCTCCTGCTCACGACACACGCAGACACACACACAGTATGACCAAGAGCAGTATTTAAAGGAGCTTCACGTATGAACATGGAGAATATATTACGTTCAATATAAAGTTGTGTATGAAATAAAGACTAAAACAGACTAGCTAAGGGTGAAATGCAGACTAATCATTTATATTAAAGTACAGTGATAATACAGTGATGGTTATACTGGCTAACAGCAGCTATAACAACAAATGTAACCCAAGATTGCTGTTCCAATTTGCATATTAATGCATATTCATAAACCCTGGCCTTTACCCTTGAGGGTGTAAAGGTGCAGAAGTGCTTCCAGACCATTTTACTATTTAACTGGGTATTCAAAAAAACTAATTCAGTACAAATTATTTGAATACACTTTACACAATTTGAACAAGCGAGTCATAAGGCTTCACATACACACAGCACAGTGCAGTGTACGTGCATCGCTGGGGTTAAGGCCGATAAACTAAGTAGAACGTGTGAATTAAACTCACAGCGAGCAGCTCCCTCAGGCCCAATCTCATCAGCTCCGAGCGTATGTGAATTCTGAAGTCGAGCTCCTCTCCTCTGCTGATCAGAGCATTGATGAGCTGCATACAGCCTCCCTGAACACACACACACATCACACAGACAAGTGAGGCCGACACAGATAACTCTCAGAGGCTCACACTGCAGCATTTAGTTTTTAGCAGAAACGATGAAAAAACAAAAAATAAAAAGTTGACTCAGTGTTTCCGAATAAAATGTAGGCTGTGTAAATCTTTGACTTCATGACACCTGCTCTGTAGTTCCTTGCTCGTTAAAACTGTGTGTTACCTTGAGAGCGATATTGGACTTGCGCATGCCAGACAGCAGGGGCTGGAATCTCTCGATGTCCCTCTCCTCAGCCAGCGCAGTGATGGACTCCAGCACGCGCTCATGACTGCAATACACGTCACAGACACGCGCTTTACAATTCAAGGCCTCATCCACAAACGCAGAGATATTTATATGGTTTTAATTTTTAAATAAATTGTTTGATAAACTGACAAAATAAATATCAGTACAGGTCTAAAATCTACTGGTGTCCTTTTAACGTTTGAACACTTATAACACTGCACAAGATCAGAATTTTTAAGTAAATGTAGAAATTTTTCAGAAAAAAAAAAAAACGTATTCGTAACATTTGCCTGTATGTTGGCGCTTTATGACAAAACGGTATTTTACTAGTTTAAAGGAAACTAAGGGTGTGTGATATGACAACATTCATACAGTGGTGCATCATGGGTATTGTTGTACTTCAATAACACTAACAGTGTTGCTTAGAGGAGCACGAACTGATTGTATGTTAAGTTTTTTTTTAAACTGAAGTCATGTGGTACTTGTTATCCAAGCTCAGAAGGAAAAAATATTGTAATGTATAACGTGTTTTGGTCTGCATAGCCTCGACACTTACGGTAAACGCATTTGTGCTATACGTAATTAACATGCAGCCCTATTGAATCATCACACACAGACACATACAGACCCCACACAGACACTTACAGGTTTTCAGGGTGCTCGAGAATGCAGATGGCCGACAGCAGTTTGACAGCGTCCACCATCATGTGAGGGACGCTGTAATTTATGGCTCGGACCAGGAGAGGAATCCCGTCGGCTGACGCCAACATGGCTTTCAAACCGTACTGAAACACAACAGCATGACCGTCCAAAACCAGAATTCACCATTTATATAGAAGACAGATTTCTTCCATCCAGCAAAGAAGACCTGTCCTGTCTAGTCTTACCGGGAAGAACTGCACTGACCTCAGAGTCAAGTGCCACAATGAAAAAGGTCCGCCTCTATATGCTGAAATGATACAGTACCGGTCAAAAGTTTGGAGACGCTCGACTGAAATGTTTCTCATGATCTTAAAAACCTTTTGATCTGAAGATCAATGTTTGAAATCGGTGTTGTAGACAAAAATATAATCGTGCCGACATAGTTTTCTATTGAAAGAAATGAATAACATTTTATTTACAAAAAAATATATATATATTTCTTAAAAAAGATGATTTGGAGTGACCTACTCAGAAAAGCAGCCAATAAGAGTCCAGCGTAGCTGGGAACTCCTTTAATACTGATTAAAAAGCATCTCAGGCAAATTCCTCAAGACATCGGTTGAGAAAACGCCAAGAACACATTTCTGGAAATTCCAGGCAAAAAAGGGGGTCTACTTTGAAGATGCTAAAATACTCAATTATTCTGATTTATTTGGGATTTTTTGATCACAACATAATTCCCATAGTTGCACTTGCGTTACACCGGAGTTTTGATCACAATATTATTATTCTAAAATGTGGAGAAAAAAAATCAAAATAAAGAATGATTGTGTCTAAACTTTTGACAGGTAGTGTGTGCACATATACATACATACATACATACATACATATATACATAAATATATCTTTACAGCAATAAAGTGCACAAGAAAGTATGAGAAGCATAAGAAAGTATGTACAGCGCACTATACTTCATTCATCACATATTTAGTGAATTTTCTATGTAAAGCTTAAACTCTGTGCAATGCCTTGTAGATATAGATAAATAAAGAATGAGTAAATAAACAAACTTCGGTCTAAGCTATGAAGAACAAATACAAACCAAATATATCGAATCAATTTTCTCTAACAGTTTAAAATTTAGCTAACTCGGGTATCGTATCATAATTGCGCCAAACTGGCTCACGGTACAGAAATATAAAGTGAGGGTGAGCAGAATACAGCATTAAGGCCCATATAGAGCAAAAAGAAGGTAAAGCTACTCCTCCATGCTACTTCTGTTTCCAACCCCATCGCCGGTTTCTAACGAGATTCTTAAATCCACTGAGATAAGCTGCTGAAAAAGCAATACGGAAGATGCAGTTGATCTACAGGCAGAAACCTGCCAGCGAACTGCGCTGATTTCTGATTGGGGTTTAAGGCGCATTACCATAAATTCTGCCATATACGTGTAAATCCGTATAGTAAGTGCCTAAGCTGTGAGCTGAAGAGTTGCAGTGCATCAGTTACAGAGTCTGTAATCCACCTGCCAAGTACTGAGTGCATCCTCTCACCTTGTTGTTCATGAAGGCTTTGAGGCAGCGGATGATCTCATGTTGGCACTTTACTCCAACACCAGCATTCCTGAGAGAGAGAGAGAGAGAGAGAGAGAGAGAGAGAGAGAGAGAGAGAGAGATCAATGAATATCAGCAACAGCATGGCAGCAGAGAGAGATTAAGTGCAGTAAATTAAACACAGATAATACAGCTGCAGAGCTTTCACTGATTTCCCCCCCTCCCCCATTCTTAAACCTTTACACTATAACAGCTCCAACGAAACCATTTTGCTCAATATTAGGCATGCACACTAATCCCACGTTTTCGAGTTTGAGCAAAATATTGATATCACAGCTTTGTGTTTTGGCTGAGATCTGACTAGTCCTCCATGCTCACTGCCAGCTTATGCGTAAGGTCACATGACACAGATGGTCTTAAAGCAGGCTGCCATCTCACCTGTGTTCTCATGTCTAATCTGTGCCAGTTACCCTAAGGCTAAGTTCACACTACACGACTTTCACCGTCAGCAGATGGCTGTACAGTTCACACTACATGACTTGCTCTCCTGTAATCACGAGTCTTGAAGTCGTTGTGGTGTTCATTACGTGATTACTCGGACACAGGGGGTCACACACTACACGATCCGACAACGACTCTATCACCCGATGACTCTGTCTGGTGTCCAAACTACATTCTGTCACGGAAACACACGCGAGAAGTGACACGGACATGACGCGAAAACCACCAGGAGTTGTTTATTTGAAGATGGACGTAGGACAGAAACGAGCGGTGCGAGCTGTTTGCGTGATGATTTGTGCTGAAGAAAACCCCCCAAAAAGGAAGAGACACAGAAAGTGGGTGAAAGAATGGATTAACACACGCGGGCAGCAGGGATTGTGTTCAAAAGTTGTAGAGATTCTCCTCTTTATGCTTCTCCTATAGGTTTCTCGGGTTTCCCTTCCTCAGGGTGACCTCACCCCATGCCTAACTCTCTCACTGGCTGGAGCTCGTCGCCACAGTCACTCGCCACTTTTCACACCACAGGATGTGGAGTCGCCCGACAGCTCCAGATATTTAGTACGCCAAATATCCGCACGGCCTCGCCGATACCTCGGCACTTTGTAGGTCGGTAGTTCACACATAACCATCAACTGCCGACTGGCGAGCGCAGACTGTTCACAGAGTCGCCTCCGATCAAAGTGTTTTTGTCGGCGACTTGCGAATCGGGCTTAAAATCGTGCGGTGTGAACTAGGAGTAACACGTGTTCACGGAATAAAATACGCCAGCAGACTGGATCCACAAAAAAAAATCGAATAACATGCGAAGTAATAAAAAGGTGAATGATGTCACTCTGGGGTTTCGTCTGCTGTCTCAGCATGTTTAAGTCCTAGTTCACGGTCATATCAACCTGTTGGACATAATTATGCTAACGGAACTGTGTATGTCGGGGTGTCTTACGGGTACTCCTCTTTCTCATCCTGGAGCTTCTTGAGGAAGTTGAGCAGCAAAATCAAACCCTCCTCTCCAAACGTCTGCACCCAGCTGTGATGCACACAAACACACACACAGTTAACATGTTTATCATAAGACGTGCATGTCTCTGTGTACGTGAGAGTCCGAGTCTGAGTGTGTGTGTGTGTGTGTTACCTGACGGGGTTGTTATTAAGGGAGATACGTAGAGACTCGAGGCAGCTCAGCAGCTGGGTGTCTCTGGGTTCAGTTTTCAACTCTTGGATGTACATCACAGCAGACCTGGAGCTCTCCTTTTGGCTCTGGCCCTGTGTGCACACACACACACACACACACAAACATAGTATTCAAATTATAATTCCAATTATGAATAAATATCCTAGAATTACAGAGTAAAACTCATTGCACATAGGCTCTCAAACAATGCATCACATCTCCATATTAGCATGACAAATGATATAATCCATGTTCCTTATTGTGCTTCTCTGTTCAAAATAATCAAAACAAAAAATCAGATTTAGTCAGTAATGTACAATCCATACGTCAAGTGCACTTCTCTTACTACAAAAGCTGTGCGTCCAAATCAGTCAACAGCTTCACTACAGACACTGAATTATAAATGTTCATTAGATTTCCTAATCGTGAGTTAAGAACGTCATTCCTTGTTAAATCAAGCACCTTTAATGTTTTAATCGACTCAATAGTGTTCCGCATATTTTAAATAATGATTGGTCTAAAATCCTTCATTGAATCTCTTGAAATCTGACCTTCATTATAATCCAGTATATTCACTTTAATATCAGACTGCTTCTGTAACAGTTCAAGAGAATCAGATAGCAGGATTATCAGCATATGAAAGTCGCTAAAGATGTCTTTCAACTTCACAATCACATGCTCTAGGTCTATCTCTAGAGAAATGACTTGTTAACTACAAGTGGTTATTTTATACTTATGATCTGTGGAAATTTCTAGATGAATGGTTGAGTTAAATCAGGAGAAGCAGTGTAGTGAACTCTGCCTCTTCATCTGCAGCGCACTGTTACACCACAAGGGGTCTCCAGAGCACGAGCTGAAATTCATTGACCTAGAGGTTTGCCCTTAGTAACAGACCAGTGTGTGTGTGTGTGTGTGTGTGTTTTCCTTACAGCTTTAGATGTGTGCAGGTACTGAGAGACCATCTCTCTCTTTATGGCTATGTCCTTCTGTCTCAGCGGCACCTGCTTCTCCTCATTCAGATTCATGTCCACCTGGAGAGAGAGAGAGAGAGAGAGAGAGAGAGAGAGAGAGAGAGAGAGAGAAAGGGAGAGAACACAGATGAAGGACGCTGTGATTAAGAAGGTCAATCATGCAGTTTGGCATATAATTAGGTAAATTATCCTGACGCACCAGATAACTGTTAATTACTCAGTTTTATTCACACATTACAGCTGTCAATGTCACTGTTCCAATTCATCAGACTAATGAATTCAAAGTGAAAAAAATGCATATTTAAATATTTTAGATCACACGATCCTTAAAGTGACCTTAAATGTAAGTAAACAGTTTGGTGTGAAACGGTTTTCTGTGACTGAATCTTGAAATGTTCCACTTGGATTAAAGTAGACTAAACTAATCCAGTATGTGTGTACACTAGTAATTAAGCATATATAATAGGGATGTTCGGCAACCGAAATTATTCGGCCGAAAATAGAAAGAAAAAAAAAAAAAGAAAAGAAAAAAACAAGCACTTTCGGTGTTCAGCCGAATAAGTGAAAAGGCCGAATAAATTTGACCGAACGATGACGTGTTTGATGACGCGACCAGATGACCTAGCAACCAGAGTGAGACGCGCGAAGCTTTAATTGCAGCAAACATTTCGGCAGTGTAGAAGCATTTTAAAGTGTCAGAGAAAGATGTAAGAATGGCCGTTAAAGAAGTAGGCATGTGTCGAAGGACAATTATTCATTTGTTGTGGGTCCATCCACTTTTTTGCACTCGTCAATGCCCTTTTTAGTTGTAGGCTACAGAGTGTTACACTCTTTCAGCAGTCAGTTATAGGCCTAACATCAGCTATTCAAGGGGGGCTCAAAGATGACCACATCAAAATATTTTTATTTTGCTACTTTATTTATTTAGAGTTATATTGTGCCTTGTTGGTAGCCTGTGCCTGCTGGAATGAAAAAAAAAAAAATGTTCGGTTAAAAGAATATTTTGAAAATGTAGATTTTTGTAATAGATTTTTTCTTTGAAAAGCAAGACAAAATAGAAAAAAGCACATTTTGACTATTTAATTTATGCAACGGTGAAAAAAAAAAGGCAAAATAAATGGAAAAAAACCGCAAAAAAACCGTGTTCGGTATTCGGCCTTCGGTCAAGTTTTTCATTATATTCGGCTTCGGCCAAGAATTTTCATGTCGGTGCATCCCTAATATATAATAAAACAAAAGTACTTTGGGAATCTTAACTGTGTGTGTTGGAAACTTAAATGATTAAAAGTTGTTCTCTAATGCAGACGAGCCACCTAAAAATGTTTAATTTATTGTTTTAAGTTAACGTTTTTTTTAAGAAACGATATCAAGGAAACATTACTGAGAGAAAATAATAAAAATCGGAAACATTAAAGTTTATGCTAACGTTATGATTTTTAATAGTTTTCACTGCCTCTGGTTTATGTGGCATTATGTGTGGGGTAGTCTTAGTGCTACTTTTCACTCTGTCTGGAGCCGTATAAAATTAAACGCTCATTAATATTCTAACGTATGCGAATGCTAAGTGTTTTAAGCAATTGAAATTCAAATGACATTTTAAGTGACTTTGACAGCCACCTCCCTCTCTCTCGCACACACACACACACACACACAGCTACATGCACTCTCTCACCAGCATCTGCTCGAAGAGCTCCAGGATGTAGTCGTCACTGTGGTCCTGCAGCATGGCAGCCTGGGATGGGACCTCGTACAACACAGCAGAGGAGTGTCTCTGACTCGTCGTGCCCGGCTTCTCCTTCTCCTTCTTTATTCGCATGCTTGTGAACCGCTCCAGCTGCCACACAGTGAAAGGTCAACGGTCAGAGTGAGGGTACCTAGCTGAGTACTCTCCAGAGAGGGGTCACTGGGGGTGGAGCCAGGCAGCTGCAATGACCGCAACTCTAACACACAAAGCACACACTACACACTGACTACATCACAGCTGAAGGTGCACTGGAGTGAGGCGTCACTCCACCACCCACCTGTGGTGTGCATTATTGTCAGTCTATATCCCTACAAAACAATAACTTAATTTATATTTAATAACAATAATTATTATAACATTTCAAGTGGTTCAACTTAAAAACGTGAGGAAACTCAGCTTGAAGATAAACTTTGTTCCAACTCAAAAAAAGTTACGTTTTCCGAGTCAAGACGATGGACTACTTTAAGCTTCATTTTTGAGAACTTATAAACGTGAATACAATATCCAAATCATGTCATAACAACTGGAGTTAAAGAGAAGAAATTAAGTTCACATAACTTAATGAGGCTATCATGTTTTACAGTGGTGAAGTAGCCTAAGGGGAAAATTCAGCTCTTCACCAAACTATTGCTTTAAAAAGTAAAAGTAAGGCACAGAGCAGCCAGTAGGTGGCACTGCAGGACATCAAGCCTCACCACACCGAATCAGATACTACACTCCTAAACAATATATCGTTTGACATGGGTAGCTAAATTCAGCTTAAATCTCAAAAATGTTACAAAACTGTACAGTCACAACACAGCAAATCTAACCACAGCATAACAAGCACGCGTACACACACGAATGCACATAAACATAGGCGTGCACATGCACGCACACACACCAAACAGGAGCTCGAAGGCTCTGCTAATGTCACCGAGGTGTAGATTAGTATAGAGGTGTATTCTGAAAGATAATGCTGAATGAAAACAGTTCTATTGTTTACAACCATGCAATGAAAAGTCAGTTCAGCAGCTCTTTTATAAAGGAATACTCCTATGTATCGCTTCTGTAGTCTCAGTGGGATTACTAGAAGAAAAACAAAAACCTTTTACCCAGAATTCACTTCAAACGGAAATGGTCTAAATGGTCTGAAGGTTCTAAGGGACGTTGAGGTGCATTTTGTAACCTGGTTAAATGAATCCTGTATAACTGTAGCTTTCAGGGATGAATGAGGTTTTTTCCATGAAAGCAAATTGTTTGGAAAAAAAAATATTTGAGATTTGAAGGTCGGCAGCAGCTTATCGATAATATTTTTGCTTTTATCTACAAAACTATCGCAGTGAAATTCAGCAGGTAATCCGGTTGTCGAAATGTGCAAGGAACTGTATTTGGAAACATTTTGAGAGGAAAAATTATGCACATGGTTTGTATCACGTGGCATCGTTTATCACTCGCCTCTGCTACAGTAAAGCAACGAAACACCAGCGGGGAAAGGCAGGACATCTGTGTTGTGCTGAAATCTTCATGTCCCTCTGCAGGAACACGTACGGCATTAACTCTACCAGCTGTTCTCTCTAATATCTCCCGCTTCTAATTGGAAGAAAATTCCCTTTGTAACAAATATATATTCCCACTTTAAACAAGGCACGAGTAACACGGCCAAAAGGTTTGTGGACACCTGACCGTCACTCCCGTACGTGCTCGTCCCGTACATCCCGTTCCAGATTTAGTCCGTGTTTACCGTTATAATAACCTCCACTCTTCGGGAAGTGGGATCGGCTGTTGGGAATCTGTATAGTCCTTATTAGAAATGTCCATTCCATGTGAAACGTTGAGTTCACAGACTCAATACAGGAGATATGTTGTAAAACAGGAGTATTCCTTTAAAACCATGACTGGCCTGAACATGCACAGGGAGAGGAGGTACTGTAGCTCATTGAGGAGATAAAAGCACTGTTTATAGTTTATTATTATTATTATTGTTAAAGGTAGAGGAAATCTTCCAGAATGCAGTTTAAACACTGGGTGGTTCAAAGGGCTTCATGACAAACACAGGCGTGTTTCAACACAAGAAGCAGTGCTGCTAGACACTGTGCACACACTGACACACACAGGATGTGGGGGTTAAGGGTTATGAGTGAAAGGGCAACAGGGATGGAGATTATGGTGATGTGGAGGGGGGCGGGGGGGGGGGTGTATGTGATACAAGTCACGTGTGCCATTATATGTGGGAACGAACAGTGTTAAGGGAGTTAGCCAAGCAACACACACACACACACACACACACACTCACAATGTGTTTGCAGGTGTACGGGGTGGGAACACACTGACTTATACACCTACCTCATCGGGAATGAGTCTTTTGAAGGTCTGTACAAGGAGGGGGACAAAAAGAAAGAAATCATTTATCCTGAAAATTACAGGCTTTACATTATCGACTGAACCATAAATCAGAGAAAATAAACGATAGAGCAGTGAGACAACAGCTATCAATCAATAAGACATTCGGCATACAAGATCAGCTGTAGATAGACAGACAATCAGGAAGATCAATAGACTGATGGATATACAGATAAATATAAACAAAAAAAAGTACAAATAAATAAAAGCAATATATTAAATCTGTCACAAGAGGGCAGAGCAGCAGCGTAAACGGACCATCAGGAAAACCTTTCGCAGCCTGTAAACAGCTTTCCTGCGGGTAAACAACGACTGCCGAAACACACACCAGAAAGTACCGCACTCGTTTGTCTCGTATAATATTGCTCTGGAAGAACCAACACCAGCTGTGCAGATGGACTACGGGACGTGTAAGCATGCCGTGTGGCTCACGGGCCCGTGTCCATCGATCACATTCCTTACCACGTATCTTCTAGATATAAATAAACAACTGTAACTTTTATTGCATCAATAACACTGTCACTAATTAAAAAGTATAAACACATAAACAAGTAAAATGCCACACTGTGATGGATTATACCCAGCACCTGGAACATTGCTCAGAGGACAAAACGTCCTACCGAAATGTTCTTGAAATGTTGCGTTAACATAATTCAGAGATGTAATTTCACTGCAGTAGCAAAGAGCTTTCAACTCATAACCACGTCACAAGCGCACGCCGTGATCTGGATACACGTCGCCGTTTGCTTCTCAATTTAACACACACATGTATTTCAATACTATGGCCTGTTTTTTAAAAAACCTGTTCATTACTAGAGCAGACACACACATTAACAGGTGCGTCTCAATCAGCTCCCTAGCTGGTGAATCAGTATGACGTGTACAACAGAGTGAGCTCTTGAGCTGATATTCAGTACATTTAATATTTCTGCTCCTTATTTCACTACATGACGTCTGTAAAACAAACAGGTGAACTGATTACATTGCCCTTTTGTGTGTGTGTGTGTGTGTGTGTGTGTGTGTGTGTGTGTGTGTGTGTGTGTGTGTGTGTGCGTGCGCATGCCGACTGTGATGGACGTCTGATCCGGGCTTCACGCGTCGTGGTTCTGGGATTTGTTCAGAACCCACTGTGACGCTGACCAGCAGGAGGCGCTTACTGAAGACAAATGAATGAAAAAGCTGAATGGAAAATGACTGTTTAGGACTCCGTGTTTAATGAAGTATTATTCCCCTCTGTAAATAGCTGTTCATTAACTTCTACAGATATTCAAGTATTAAAATCAGGCAGAAGGCAATTCAATTCCCTAATTATCAACGCTAATAATAACGGCTGGAAATTATAATGCATTTAAAATGAGCACAAACATTCGGAGGACGTTTACTGCATTGTATCAACTGTTGCTAGACCTGCTTTTCTGACCTCTATCCAGGGTAAAGCGTCATTTTATTAACATTCCACTGTGCACACAAATACACACACACACACAACCCTGTTAAATCTGCTCAGCAGTGATCACCACACCTCAGTGACACACACTTGCAATCCTCCATTAACAATCAATCAGTCCGACATTCCCCAAACACTCACAGAGCCGAGCCACAGCCCTTAAACCAGTACTGGATTCACAACTGATATTTTATTACACACACACACACACACACACACAGTATCTTAAAAGTGAGTACACCCCTAAGTGAAAATGTCCAAATTGGGCCCAATTAGCCATTTTAGCATTGTCATGTGACTTGTTAGTGTTACAAGGTCTCAGGTGTGAATGGGGAGCAGGTGTGTTAAATTTGGTGTCATCGCTCTCACACTCCCTCATACTGGTCACTGGAAGTTCAACATGGCACCTCATGGCAAAGAACTCTCTGAGGATCTGAAAAAAAGAATTGTTGCTCTACATAAAGATGGCCTAGGCTATAAAAGATTGCCAAGACCCTGACACTGAGCTGCAGCACGGTGGCCAAGACCATACAGCGGTTTAACAGGACAGTTTCCAATCAGAACAGGCCTCGCCATGGTCGACCAAAGAAGTTGAGTGCACGTGCTCAGCGTCATATCCAGAGGCTGTCTTTGGGAAATAGACGTATGAGTGCTGCCAGCATTGCTGCAGAGGTTGAAGGGGTGGGGGGTCAGCCTGTCAGTGCTCAGACCATACGCCGCACACTGCATCAAATTGGTGTGCATGGCTGTCGTCCTAGAAGGAAGCCTCTTCTAAAGATGATGCACAAGAAAGCCCGCAAAGAGTTTGCTGAAGACAAGCAGACTAAGGACATGGATTACTGGAACCATGTCCTGTGGTCTGATGAGACCCAGATAAACTTATTTGGTTCAGATGTTGTCAAGCGTGTGTGGCGGCAACCAGGTGAGGAGTACAAAGACAAGTGTGTCTTGCCTACAGTCAAGCATGGTGGTAGGAGTGTCATGCTCTGGGGCTGCATGAGTGCTGCTGGCACTGGGGAGCTACAGTTCACTGAGGGAACCATGAATGCCAACATGTACTGTGACATCCTGAAGCAGAGCATGATCAGTATGCAGTATTCCAGCATGATAATGACCCCAAACACACCTCCAAGACGACCACTGCCTTGTTAAAGAAGCTGAGGGTGAAGGTAATGGACTGGCCAAGCATGTCTCCAGACCTAACCCCTATTGAGCATCTGTAAGGCATCCTCAAATGGAAGGTGGAGGAGCACAAGGTCTCTAACATCCACCAGCTCCGTGATGTCGTCATGGAGGAGTGGAAGAGGACTCCAGTGGCAACCTGTGAAGCTCTGGTGAACTCCATGCACAAGAGGGTTAAGGCAGTGCTGGAAAATAATGCTGGCCACACAAAATATTGACACTTTGGGCCAAATTTGGACATTTTCACTTAGGGGTGTACTCACTTTTGTTGCCAGCGGTTTAGACATTAATGGCTGTGTGTTGAGTTATTTTGAGGGGACAGCAAATTTACACTGTTACACAAGCTGTACACTCACTACTTTACATTGTAGCAACGTGTCACTTCTTCAGTGTTGTCACATGAAAAGATATATAATCAAATATTTACAAAAATGTGAGAGGTGTACTCACTTTTGTGATATATATATATATATATATATATATATATATATATATATATATATATATATATATATATATATATATATATATACACACATATACACACACACACACACACACACACACACACATACATACACGCACACGGCTGCACAATTACAGCCAATCAGCATAGAGCATTTAAAATGCCAATCAGCATTTTGTAATGCCAAAACCCGGAAATGGATTTAGCATTTTAGAGCTCGAGCACTACAGAGGTTGTCAGGGACATTAAACGTTATCACGCCGAACAGGAAAAAACTTTGCAGATAATCTCAGGGCTCAACAGTGCGACTGTGCGAATAAATATATATTTGCACCGGTGCGAGTGACCTGTTCGGAGTTGTATAATACAATCAGAATAAAAACTACAGGAAGTCCAAAATGCATCTACACCACGCAACAGTTACTTTCACACTGCTTTTCATCTCCTCAGTCAACGGAACAAGTCTGGAAATACTGCAGAGAAGCCATTATGATGACGAGGGTAACTCTGTACATCATCTGCTTCAAATTCCATATCTCCCAAACTGCAACGGTGACCTGCTCATGTAGACACAGCGACGTCGGGCGGTGTAAATTAATAACAATGCTAACGCTACAAGGTGGGTTTAATTGAAACCTCTTTATTAAATAATTCCTCACTAATCAAGAGTAGCAACTGTTCGGTCTGTAAACATACAGTACACTGCCGCTCTCCTTCTACACCAACTCTACTACAGCACTGAATTCATTTAAACTCAGGGTTGCCAGATATCACTGGAAAAGTCAACTCCAGTTTCCATGTTCTGATTTAATCCTCCAACACTGTGCTGGGGAACCGATCTATAAGGAACAACTGAAGAAGAAAAAAAATAAAACTTCTAAAATGTAAGGACAGAAAATGTGTTTAGTTATAAATAAATCATTTAATATATAAAAACAGATATTATAATAACTTCAGAAAATATAAATAAAATGAGAAGTGAACATATTTAATTACTATGGGTTGCATTTAATATCAATTTGACATTAAGCTTAGTTCGCTATTTCATTACAAGGCTGTTAGCCTTTTTCCTAATATGAATCATTTTTGTGTTAATCTACTTTTAATTAGGACTCTTTATGTTTAAGATATTTAAAAATAAATATTTTATGCTTGTTTATTTATCAATTAACCAACAGTATTTCTCACTGCTATTATTTTAACTCAATTAACCATGACCATGAGCAGAGAGCTTACATTTAACTGTTTATGACAAAGTTCCTGATTAAACTTTAAACAAAAAAAGATTGGTATCTGGATCGGTATCGGTTGTAAAAATCCTGATCGGTGCGTCCCTAATGAACACCATTACACTGAAGCACTTTGCATCTGACGGGTAAATGAACTCACTCAAGCACATCCTATGAGAGATTCTTCAGATATATACACAATATACACAAAGCGGTTCGAGAACTGACTCCAGCCCAGAACCATGACACTGGAAAATGTCTAATAGTGTAGCTTTAAATATATTTAAGAGGAGCAGACTTCAAACACTGAACATTGAGGTTTATTGTATTTGATTACAAGGTGGAACAGGTTAACGGTTGTTTTTTTGCATACAACCTGTAAAGTTAACTGAAAATATTACATTTAGTTTATCACAAGGTAAAGTAATTTGTTATGGCTCATACTATGTTCCTAAATTCTGTCATAACTGACCAGCTCAAGTTTTCTCATGCCTACTTTTGTGTTTTATTGTGGCACATTAACATTACCATCTCGAGAAAAAAAAAAAAAAATAATAAAAAAAAAAAAAAAACAACCTAAACATCAACCGTGCTACAAAATTTTTGACTGTGCGCCTAAATTTTTATAATTTTGTAATTGTAAAGAAGCCCTGAAACTAGTTCTCACATTTCCCCCCCCGCCCCCCCCAAAAAAATGTGGATGAAGATTCATCCACAGAGTAAATCCGTATAATGGAAAAGGTTTTAAATCAAGTTTGTAAAAGTTGTCGGAAGCTTGGTGATGGTGATGTTGAAGTCGAGCGACCGTGGTGTAGTTCGTTTATAGCGTACGGTTAGCTGTTTATTTCTGGCGATTGTATTTCGGCTTCAAACTTCATAAACGTTGTGTTGATTTGTGAAAATGATCTTGATGGACAAAACGTGTTAGTGTTGTAAACGTTTGTTGATCACAGAGCTTATTTTTTGCAATAATCCAAAAGCCTATGGGGAAATCCTATTGTGTTTTGGTCGAGGGAACCAGTGTGATGCTAACTTCCGGGTTCCGGTACAAAATGACGTCACCCCTGCGCCACTCTATAGGGTGATTTGTCTGCGTCTCTCCTCCGGTGAACACTGTTATTGCCTTTTCTGCATGCGCATGAACTGTTTTCATTTGGTTGCATATTGTTATATTTGATTCATATTTTCATTTGGTTGATGGCATTTTTATTTTTTACTTATCCTATATTTTAGGTACAATTTTATTGATATTTTGCTTCTAGGAGATGATGCACTTTAAGGAGCAGTCTAATTTCATGCAAAGATTTGTACATTAGCAGGAATGTAGCACAACATGGAGGTGAAAGCAGCGGTCCGTTTATTTAAATGTGAAAGTGCAATAAAAATATGTTGTCCCTAAAATAATTGTGATAGATAAACGAGATCTCAATATTGATCAAAATAATCGGGATTATCATTTTAGCCATAATCGTGCAGCCCTAATACACACACACACACACAATATATATATATATATATATATATATATATATATATATATATGCATACACACACACACAGAGCAGGTTTAACAGTACATGCTATCTTCCAGATCCACATCTAAACAATAAACAACGATGTCACACACTCACACCCATCTACCCACAAGCAGGGACCTGCTTCTGTCATTAGCATTGTGTAGCACTGTTTTAGTACGATGTGCTCATATTTAACACTGACGCGTCATGTTAATTAAGCAGGTTTAGACTACGTGCTAGTTAGCAGGTACGTGTAGTATAATTCTATCTAGGTTGTAATGAGGGTGTTAATCAGTTAATCTGATTCATCCAGGTGTGTGTATACACTACAGACCGAAAGCATGAAAATCATGTAAGCGGGTTTATCGTCAGCTGAGCAATAAATCAACGCGGCTGTTCAAGGATTATTTCTGAGAACTCAATATTGTCGCCATTATATCGAACACAAACAGAGCGGCAATATCTACACTAAACTGTAATTACACATTGCTTTTCTGTGAAAACAAATAAAGCCACTGAACAAAATTTGCCTAATGGTTTTTGGGATCTTCAATCCAACCTTTTCATGCAAATTTTAAAATGCAAATTAAAATAAAATACAGAAAAACATGAAAGGATAAATCCACATTTTAATACAGAAAACAAAAACAAAGTCGGAATACTAGGGAACAGAAAGAAAAAGGTTTTGATGTCTGGCTGTAGATACGAGTGATGGAAACAGGATGGAAATAAATGTTGATGATGGAGACATGAGACACAAGTCACATGATCACAGATAGATGTAAACATAAACATGGCCAGAACACTCTCTCGTCATGAACCTGACAAAGGCTACAAATAAACAAAGAACGAATGAATAAATATGGGCGTCATTAAAAACCTATCCATTATGCTGTTCTGTTTTGACGCTCATTCTTTTCTCACACAGGCGAAAACCAAGTTCCTCCACCCACCCCCCCACCCCCCTATTTTCTCTTCTAATCCCCCCCACCAGCCAGATCTCCCCCGTTACCAGCTGGGGAGGGTGAAGGCCAACAACTGATTCCCCCGACTTTTCAAACGGCTGCTCATGCAGCATCATAGGGCAGCATAACTGGCTTGGAGGAATCTACTATCTGCTCTCTTCCGCACACATGAACTCATACCATGCCCACTGATGGCTAGTGTGGCTGTGACTGACCAGGGTGAAAGAGTATCATCATCTCCTCCACCCAGAGAGCATCTGAGACAGAGTATCATCATCTCCTCCACCCAGAGAGCATCTGAGAAAGAGTAACATCATCTCCTCCACCCAGAGAGCATCTGAGAAAGAGTATCATCATCATCTCCTCCACCCAGAGAGCATCTGAGAAAGAGTAACATCATCTCCTCCACCCAGAGAGCATCTGAGAAAGAGTAACATCATCTCCTCCACCCAGAGAGCATCTGAGAAAGAGTAACATCATCTCCTCCACCCAGAGAGCATCTGAGAAAGAGTATCATCTCCTCCTCCACCCAGAGAGCATCTGAGAAAGAGTATCATCTCCTCCACCCAGAGAGCATCTGAAACAAATGATCATCATCTCCTCCACCCTTTCTTTTGCCAAGCTTTGGGAAATGCGTTTTAAAATGATAGACCATTTTTTCCAGGACAATCTAGCTATTGCCACAATTGGACTGGTAGTATTTATTGTATTTATTGATATATTTGCTTGTTTGTTTGTTAGTATAATATACACAGCCCTATTTTTAACCTACAAACACATCTATTTCTCTGGTTTACAATAATGTACTCTTACATACAGTGGGGTCCAAAACTCTGAGACCACATTGAAAACCTGGGATTTTTTCTCTCCCCCATTTAAAATTGGAAACAAACAGAAGGTTTTTAGAATTTTGAAATATTTAAAACAAAGAAAGTAAAATGTTCAATACATTTAATATTCAAGATTCTGCACTATTTCTAGGTCCCTATTTAAATGTAAGCACATTTGCGATGTCGGTCATGGTAACTGGTCAGATTTCCCTCGTGTCTAATCTCTTCTACTGAAGCATCTGCTCGGTCGACAGTCCGAATGATTTGATCTAAAATGGATCATAATATTCGCGTCCGAATAACCCAGAAACCCTGACATTCATGTCGAATTTTTCTAAAATGCTCATTTTCACTCAAATTATAATTAAAAAATTGACATTTGGGCCCCACTGTATTTTTGGGGAAACCAATTCAATCTTCTACATAGACTTCTGATTAGTTATAAAGCTTATATTTAACACGCTAGCTTATCAGGTCTTCAGAAGCATGTGTGTGGGAGAGTCCGGTGTGTATTATACAGCAGGGAACAAAACTATAAAATGCAAATGTTGCACACTGCTGCTGCAGACATGTAGTCAAAGGCACATGTTCCTTGTTAAGACACACGCACATTCTTGTTTAAAGCTGAAATGTGGTGCGAGAGTGTGACGCTTGTGTTGCTTCCTGCCTTTTTGGCGTGCAGTGTGTATGGGCAGCCTCTGCAGTGTTTGTGTCCGTGGTGAAGCTAATAAAGAACCAGTGTGCTGTGAAAAGCAATCTAATCGTGTCCATGGAGCAAAAGAACATTTTGCACTTAGTATGCAACCAAATGCACATCCCCTGGGTCACACCTCCTGCACCTCCTTAAAAAGGTCTGTGGTTAATTCCCTTACCACAAAAAATACATTTAAACCATCCCATAATTATCGGCACTGCTACTTTTAGTACTTTGTGTACACTCCCAATAGCACCAAGTCTTCCATAACGCTTGATGAGAGCAAGTGATCTATGACTACTGCTCATTAAAAGATCTCTCCAGATCCTCCAGAGTCCTAACTGCTCTATTGTGGACTCGCCTCTATACATAATTACATCTATAGATTTTAATCACAGGTAAACACGGACATGCACAAAATCATTTTCTCATAACGCAGAGGCAATTTGAGAAAAGACTTTATACATACATACACATCAAGGGAAAAGGGAGACAAGTCCTCCAGCCTCCAGAGTAATATTTCTGACTGACCTAAACTATTCCACACAGATTACTATCTGATTAGCCTCTAGCTTAAGGACAAAAACAGAGAGAGAGTGAGAGAGAAATAAACACATTAATTTTTCTACATGAAGGATGTGCATTACTGCGCTGACGCTAAAGAGCTAATTACATGCCTGAAAGACGACTCAGTGGAGACAGTAAACGACTACGAGGCAATACAGTGTGCTCCCTATCTCCATTATTCACATGCAGAGTTGGAGAAAGCTTGAGCAACCAACACAACAAATGACAGACCAGACACACACGACTCACTAGAGATAAAAACACAGGAAACACTGAGTGTATGTGTGAGGCAGCAAAGAAGCTGCCATTAATGCATCTGACAGCTGCATTGTGTATGAAGAGAATGGTTTCAAGTGCCATGTTTATGATACACACTGCTGAACCACCGACTACGCTTACATGCACATCAACATTCCAATATTAATGGGAGTCTGGCAATATTTTTAATAGTTACTGTATATTAATTCATGTAAACGCTGCGTTCCGGTCGCCGATTCAGATTAAGACAGTATTCGGATTCCCCACATTCGATTCCCACCCCTGGGATATGCCTGTTTTCATCAGAAATGTGTTGCATGTAGACACCTCATTCAGAAAACCCACTGAAAGGAGATATATGCACATGCTCAGTAACACAAGGAATTGTGGGTGCTAAGAGATGCTTAGCTGTAGGCTAGGTACAGTTGCAATCAAAATGATTCAACCCCCAATGCAAATCAGGTTTATTGTCAAAATGTACAGACTTTCAGCTGTTTGCAATGAACAAATCAAACCAAAGCAACTGAACTAGTTCAACGAATGCTTCAAGTGGTTTCCCAAATTTCAACTGAAAATGCAACTTATAACATCCCCAGTTTAAAAATTATTCAACCCCCTGAATAGAATCCCTTCCCAACAGCACAAGGTGTGCCAGATGTGCTTGAGCTGGAAAACATGAAATACCGGAACTGGCTAGAGGCAGAAAACTTATGAAATACCTGGACGGGGCAGAAAAAGGAAGCTATCAATGGCTGCAACCAGATTTCTGCGAAGGCAGGTTGTGATAAACACTCGAGTGACAGCACAATATCTGCAGCAAGACTTGGTGGCAACAGGCACTGAGGTTCCAGTGAGCACAGTAAGGTTCTACTAAACGCAGAAGGTTTCCATGCCAGAACTCCAAGTTGTACACCACTACTGACACAAAAGCACAAGAAAATCGGCTCAAAATCATATAAATACGCCACAGAAGTGTTGGGATTCAGTTCTGTGGAACTTTTCAGCACAAAGGATCGGCGGTATGTCTGGAGGAAGAAGAATGAAAAACATCCTGTACAGAGTCAAGCATGGTGGTGGTTCGGTGATGCTCTGGGGCTGCTTTGTATCCTTTGGCACTGGAAACTTGCAGCATGTGGAAGGCAAGACGGATTCATTGAAGCATCAGGAAATCCAAGGAGAAAACATCATGCCGTCTGTGAGGAAGCTGAAGCTTGGGCGTCACTGGACCTTCCATCAGGACAATGATCCCAAGCATACCTCAAATTCCACCAAGGCGTGGTTGCAGAAGTCGTCCTGAAAGATTCTACAGGGCCATCACAGTCACCTGACTTGAACCCCATAGAACATCTCTGGTGAAGATTTTCTGGAGAAGGCGGTTGCAGCACACAACCAAAGAATATTACTGAACTGGAGGCCGTAGTTCATGAGGAATGGCTAAGTTTCCTCAGGAACGCTGCCAGAAGCTATGCATCCCGTGTGCAGCAGGTCATAACAGCAAAAGGGTGCTCTACTAAGTACTAAAGATGCTTACCATGAAGGGGTTGAATAATTCTGAAACTGGAGAAATAATTATAAGTTGAATTTTCAGTTGAATTTGGGGAAACCGCTTGAAGCATCTGTTATGTTGAACTATTTCAGTTGCTTTTGTTTGATTTGTTCATTTCAAAACAGCTGGAAGTCTGGAAATTTTCACAACAAACCTGTTTTGCAATGGGGGTTAAATAATTTTGATCGCAACTGTATTTAGGGATGGCAACTCCGGCAACAACCATGTATACAGGAATATTCTGATGCCCGTACGCATATAAACGTCGTATTCGGAATATGGCTGTAAGCTGAATACAGAAATAGATTGGATGTGCATGTAAACCTAGTCAATGTGCAATCGCAATAATTTCCTCCAGACCGACTGAAGCATTTGTAAATACAGCAAATACGTTTTGTATGCTGAAACTAACGTATGAAGCCTTCAATATTTAGTTTCACTTCATATTACAGTACATTTCGGCTTCCTGTCCACTCTTGTGGATCACGGGAAAACAAAGCTTTTGCAAAAACACCCTCCAGGGTGGAGAAATAATAAAACCCCATTTTAGAAGAAATGAGAAAAACATGTTTTTGAAAACTCTGACATCACAGCGTCGGTGTGTGTGTGCATGCTATGAACGTGCTAGGACGCCGTTTATCACGGCTGCAGGTCGGGTCGTTATCTCGTGGTCTGTAATCTCGAATTTGATAACGTGTTTGTAACATAATTTCTCTGTTTTTTATTCCTACACTCTCATGTGAAGGTGCCAGAATATGATACATGCCGTGCATTGCTCCTGAATCCACTGCTCAGCCAGAGCAAACCACACTGAGAACCTGAGCTTTTGGAGAAGACCTACGCTTTTCACTTCTGGTATTCATGTGGTCCTTGAAGCAGTAGTTCTAGTAGTTTATAACCGAGCCACACGTGAATGTGCTCTGTCATTTTTCTTTTGAAAACTTAACCACATTGCAGTTTTTCTGCATACTCAATGTTATTCTTGAGGTGTTGGACTTAACAGTTTATGAAATGCCGTCAGTTGGCTGCTGTGCTCATGTGAGTGTTTTTTTTTTGTTCATTTTCATATTGAGATACTTTCAAAAACATTCAGTACGTTTACATGGACAACAATAATCCGATATTAACCCGATTAAGACGGTACTCTGATTTAAGAAACTAGCATGTAAACAGCGATTATTGATGACCTTAATCGACTAAAGTCATACTCGAAATAAACACAAATGGAATTAAGACGTGTGGAGTATTCCTGTTTTAGTCGCATTATGGAAGTGCATTACAGACATGTACACACCTTAATCTCACTATTAACATCGTGTGGGAGTTTTCACCGCATTTTGCGACAGGAGACGTACACACACGGCAGCGCTCAACCGTTTAACGGCAAACAAGAGAGCACGGCTGCGTCCCAAACCACGTACTTACTTACGATATAGTAGGAGATATACATGTATTTTGGTGAATATGCGGTTTGGGACGCAGCCCACGGCTTCAAGCAGTCGTCTGTTTGCACGTACAGCATGACAAATAATTAATTGCACTTTCATAAAATTAAAAATGAAACACCCAGAACTGTATACGGGACCATAACGAAGACCAACTGTATGTCGATATGTGAAATTCTGGAGGGACGTCGGACGGCGTGGCGTGGGGACGTAATGACGTGTGCCGTTAATCGATCTCTGTTCTATAACACGTAAAACAGGAACATGAAAGGAATATCCTAAAAACATCTCGACACCTTAATCACAATATTGTCTTATTCAGAATAAGGTCAATAATTAGATTACGGCTGTCCATGTAAACGTAGTCACTGTTTGTGAGGACCTAGAATTTATTTTGAAATCAGAGGAGCAAAAATACACTTTCAAAATTATCCCAGGGTTTTCCTTACCACAGAAAAGCTTAGGGGCAGTACCCAAGTGTTTTAATGGCACGCATTAAGCCAAATGAAGCTAAAAAGCCATTTATTTTGATTAAATCTCAAACACGTTATTTGGTGAAATGAACAGACTTTTGACAGCAAGTATAATAAGTGTCACCAGCTTTCTGTCACAAATATGGTAAGGAAGAGCGCCGAAAACAACATGGAAAATTTAACACAACTTAACATTTCCTTTGAAGAATTTCAAACCCCCAATCACAACCACGCCCCCAGAACGCAGACAGCACCTAAGTCCGCTGAAAACTCCATACATTTTTACATTTGGACAGGGCCTAAAACGTGTAAGCTTAAGCATCGGGAACAAAAGTTTTCCCGTTAGAGCATTATGAGCTGTTAATTCTGTTATTAATCAAATATTTTTAATGTCTGAGTGCAGCTGGGTGCTCAGTTTAGGAAAACCACCATATTGATGCCATCTACTGTAGAAAGCAGTGCTTTTGTTTTAAAGGGTCAAGATTGAATCCTAAGTGGAAGTCTTTTCAATCCTTGTTGAAAGCCTATTGTGCATTATTTGTTTTGTGAAATAAATTAAATGGCGCAGGACAAGCATGGCACCTCAGATAAAAAGAGTTGAGACCATTCACATGCTCCATGTTTAGGCACGGCATTGTTTTCCCTAAAATAATTCCAATCTATTTAGCAGATGTTCTAACTATTCACACTGAAGATGTCACTACTAGCATCTGCTTACAGTTGTGCTTATCTGGAAATGAATGTTTAAAAGCTGATAGCTGTGGAATGCCTCGGTGTGAACCTGGCACATATCTGTGCTAATCAAGGCTCTTTCACACGCGGCAGCACTCGCGTTTCTAAAATGAGGGCGAAAGCAGACAGGCAGTTTCCAGCTGCGGATCGTCGACCGTCAGCGGTGTTCAATTTGGGCTGGGTTCATTCCCTCGCTGCCATGGAGACGACTGTCTGTTGTCGCGTGTGTGCATTTTAGCTAACATCAGGAGTCACGGCAGAACAGGCACGCCCTTGCGAGCGGCAGGCCACTTCCTGTGCAAAGTTCTTACAGGAAGTCTCATTTTCACACACACACACACACACAGAGTTTACAGCATCACCCAATGCATTTCAACAGCTACTCAGCTGTAGAACGTTTACAGCGTTTTGAACAGGAACACAATCTCCTGCAGCCACACAACACTGTACTAAAGTCCGTCCCTGGTCATACTGTAGCAAATTCAACAGGATTAATCATTTTTTAAAAAGAACAATCTGACTTAATTTCCCAGCAAAAGATGCTGCACAATGTGCTTCTTAACTAGTCGAATAAGAATAGCTTGCATGCATGACAAAGTGTTGCACTTTCCGGTTTCTCAGTAACCTGATAATCCGTGTCTCTTTATTCTTATTACGTTATACAGAGGAAAAATCAGCGACTGGCGACGGAACTACTATTCATGGCTGCTATAACGTAAGCGATTAACAGGAACCAACCGGATCTGTGGTCGTTCACAACATTAAGTTTAGAACTCTAAACTTAGAAAAAGCACCAAATGATCGTTAATAAATAAATTGTATTCATTGGCAAATTGCTGTGGTATAAGAGGAACAAAACATCAGGATGTGTCGTTATGGCCAAATCAACTACAGGCTGGTAACTGCATCTTCGCTTAGCGTCCAGCCGGACCACACCACCCTGTCGAGGATTATTCCTCTAGAACAAGTGTTATATTCCTCACTTATTTAGTAAACATCACCGCACATGGACAAAATGTTAATCGGGGACAATGTTTTGTGAAGGGTGCAAAGTAGATGTGTGCACTGGAACAGGAAAACACAGCCAGGGGAACAAACTAAAAAGTCAGCAAAAAAAAAAAAAAAAAAAAAAAAAAAAAAACACCTTTCTGCTGTAGTAAGTGGGATTGCTTTTGGTGAGTCTTTTCAGTACATACATTAAATGCCCAAAAGTATGTGGACACCAGACGATCACACCCATATGTGGTTCCTCCCCAAAATCCTGCCAAAAAACTGGAAGCGGAGGATTATCTTTGCATGCTGTGGCATTACAGTCCCCCTTCACTGGAACCAAGAGGCCCAAACCTGTTCCAGCATGACAATGCGTCTGTGCAGAAAGCAAGCCCCCATGAAGCTCCAACCCCACTGAAAACCTTTGGGATGAACTGGAATGGCGGCTGTGCGCCAGGCCTGACCTCACTAATGCTCCTGTGGGTGAACGAACACAACCGCAGCCACGCTCCGTCTAGTGGAAAGCCTTCCCAGAAGAGTGGAGATTGTTGTAAGAGCAAAGGGGGGATAAATCTGGAATGGGATGTTCAACAAGCACGTGTGCTAGATATATACTGACAAAAATATTACCGAGGTCATGCTATGCTCGACAATCCGGCCGAATCCTGATGGCTAAAACTAAAGTCTATAATTGCCCACTTGAAATGTTCTGTCTCATTAAGATAGAGGCCACATTACAGAAGGAAGCGTAATTTCCCAGGGTTCATGGCCTTTGCTTGTGGAAAGAAAATCCCAGACATTTTCAGAACTCTTTTTCGGGATAATTGATTAAACTTTCCAGAGGAGCTTTTCCAATACTTTTCCAGATCTGAACAAGAACCTCTTTACTGTAGTCCTAAATGACAGTCGTTAAAAATGAGGGTGTGAATGGGTGAAGCAGTGTGAGTAACTCTGCAGGACTGCAGTAATGGAGGGAGAGAGAAAGAGAGAGAGAGAGAGAGAGAGAGAGAGAGAGAGAGAGAGAGAGAGAGAGAGAGAGAGATAAGGAGCAGCTTTGCTGACAGCTTGCACATAATTGCAACGGGTGTACTCCAAGTGTGTGCGTATTGAGAGATCCTCCCTCTTTCTCTCTCTCTATAGCATTATTCTCTCTAGTCTAATCTCTCTAGTCTCTAGTCTCTCTCTTTCTGTTTCATGCCTGACTGACTAACTACCTGTCCCCCCCCTCCCCACACACACACACACTCCTCAGTAGTAAAGTCAAATGTGCATTATCTAGCAAAGCACTGATGAACCAAAGATGCAAGAGATATGAAAAGTGCGTATTAAAATCAAACTTCCTGTTACCCCAACGATCTGCTTTCACCCAGTAACCACACAGGTTGCTAATGAGGTTACCACGACAACAAACACCACAGCTAACAAATCTCTCCAGATGGCGCGCATGTGGGGTAGCGTGCATTCCCCACCAACGGACTGTGTCCACATTTTCAATCCAGGAAGTCAAATAATGAGTCAGAGCAGAATGATAAGTGAATAAGAGAAGACAAGAGAGGATGTGATGAGAGACAGAGCTTTAAACACAACACTGAAACGTGTTCACGTCAACGCTGATGCAACCAGCTCTGCTCAACGTGGGGTTTCTCACACACTCCATCTCTCTTTCTCTCTCTCTGCCACCCTCTAACTCGGTCTCTCTAGCTCTCTTTATCTCCCTCTCTACAACACTAAGATATGTTTCTAGCCCCAAAAAGTTGAAAAAGTCTACAAATATGTACAAAGTTGCCCAGGTGAAGCAATCCTGACAGCAGCAGCTCCTGACCCAGCCGTGACAGCTGATCTGGTCAATCGGGAAGTCAGCCACGGGGCTTCTCCGGTAATGAGCAGGTGCCGAGCAAGAACACACAAGAACAGATATATTATAGAGCATAGCAAAATCCACATGGGGTGCAACACTGCATTAAACAGAAAAGGGAAGTTGCGTCATATTGTTCAGGCAGAATATTAGCAAATATCGCTGCACTGTGAGAGTGTGAGAGATCGTGAAGGAGTGAGTGTGAGAGATAGTGAGTGAGTGTGTGTGTGTGTGTGTGTGTGTGAGTGTGAGCGAGTGAGAGTGTGTGAGCGAGTGTGTGGGACTGCGAGGGAGAGTGTGTGTGCACGAGTGAGTGCATGCGAGCGACAGTGAGTGTGTGTGTGTGTGTGTGTGTGTGAGCGAGTGTGTGGGACTGCGAGTGAGAGTGTGTGTGCACGAGTGAGTGAGTGCGAGCGTGTGTGTGTGTGAGCGAGTGTGTGGGACTGCGAGGGAGAGTGTGTGTGCACGAGTGAGTGCGTGCGAGCGTGTGTGTGTGTGTGAGCGAGTGTGTGGGACTGCGAATGAGAGTGTGTGTGCACGAGTGAGTGAGTACGAGCGTGTGGGACTGCGAGTGAGAGTGTGTGTGCACGAGTGAGTGCGTGCGAGCGACAGTGAGTGTGTGCAAGAGTGAGTGTGTGTGTGTGAGTGTGTGAGCGAGTGTGTGGGACTGCGAGGGAGAGTGTGTGTGCACGAGTGAGTGCGTGCGAGCGACAGTGAGTGTGTGTGTGTGTGTGTGTGAGCGAGTGTGTGGGACTGCGAGTGAGAGTGTGTGTGCACGAGTGAGTGAGTGCGAGTGTGTGGGACTGCGAGTGAGAGTGTGTGTGCACGAGTGAGTGAGTGCGAGCGTGTGTGTGTGTGTGAGCGAGTGTGTGGGACTGCGAGTGAGAGTGTGTGCGCACGAGTGAGTGAGTGCGAGCGTGTGTGTGTGTGTGTGTGAGCGAGTGTGTGGGACTGCGAGGGAGAGTGTGTGTGCACGAGTGAGTGCGTGCGAGCGACAGCGAGTGTGTGCAAGAGTGAGTGTGTGAGCGAGTGTGTGGGACTGCGAGGGAGAGTGTGTGTGCACGAGTGAGTGCGTGCGAGCGACAGTGAGTGTGTGCAAGAGTGAGTGTGTGAGCGAGTGTGTGGGACTGCGAGTGAGAGTGTGTGTGCACGAGTGAGTGCGTGCGAGCGACAGTGAGTGTGTGCAAGAGTGAGTGTGTGAGCGAGTGTGTGGGACTGCGAGGGAGAGTGTGTGTGCACGAGTGAGTGCGTGCGAGCGACAGTGAGTGTGTGCAAGAGTGAGTGTGTGAGCGAGTGTGTGGGACTGCGAGTGAGAGTGTGTGTGCACGAGTGAGTGCGTGCGAGCGACAGTGAGTGTGTGCAAGAGTGAGTGTGTGTGTGTGAGTGTGTGAGCGAGTGTGTGGGACTGCGAGGGAGAGTGTGTGTGCACGAGTGAGTGCGTGCGAGCGACAGCGAGTGTGTGCAAGAGTGTGTGTGTGTGTGTGTGTGTGTGTGTGTGTGTGTGTGTGTGAGCGCGAGTGCGAGAGTGAGTTCCTTCTCGTCATGTCTTAAGGTCTCAGCTCTCAATGAAAAACGTAGCAGCTAAGGATTGATCGTGTGAGTGCGCGCGTGCGGTGTACAGTCTGGTTTATTACCCCCTCACTATCCCCTTCCAGCCCTCAGTATTACACCCAGGGTCTCACTGCAGCGACACTGATGGGGGACAGGAGGGGGGGCGTGGCCAAACATACATAACTACAAAAAAAATAAAAAATACCAGAAGCTGGTTACAAGTTGATTGTAGATGCTAGTCCCTAGCATTTAGTCCATGTTTCAGTCATTAACAAGGTGAGGAACGCTTGCAAAACTGCAGTCAGGGGTGTGAATAAACCGAAACATGTTATTAGCAGTATCTGACCTCATTACAAAACTGCAGTAAAATGATATAAACTGCCAGGGTGCTGCACTGAACAACAGCAGAGATACTCACTGGATTCTTGTATAGTGAAGTCGCCCTGATAAACACCGCGTTTTCTTCATTTAAGCCTCTGGTCACGTTTTGAGGGTTCATCTGCTAGGTGAGCACAGACGAGGGACAGCGCAGAGAAAGATGCTTTGTTGCGCTGTTTGTTGCTCAGAGATATCAAATGTCATCAAGCCCCAACTTCAGGCATGAAAGAAGTCTGACCACTGGGCATGAAGTGATGTGCTAAAGCCATGATACGAGACAACTGATCACTGTCAAATTTTGTTGTGTTATTTGAAGTGGTTTTTTTTTATTTTTTATTTATTTATTTTAAATCATCATTCATTTTGGAGGTCTCTACTTTCACTTGTTATTTGAGGTGTTACTTTCTGGCTCAGTTTGGATGCATAGCATTTATTTACTTTAATATTTACTAATAGTTAATATGCATGAATATTTATTTCAGTACATTTTCATGGTACAGTTCATTTCAGTCGGTACTGTTCGTTTTTGTAACAAAAGTTCCGCAATTTTTCACTTTGAGTGTTATGTTTTCATTCGGTGTCAATTTCAAGAACTGTCGGTTGATTAATTGGTTATCGGCAGGTACCGCCCCTACTCAATTATCGGTATCGGTCAAATTCAAACTCTGGATCTGCCTGATCTGATCCATCCTGATGTCCTACTTCTGGTTGGACTTCAACACCTGGAAACCACGCGCTGCTGCTAAGGATGGCCCCACACGGACAGCCGAAAGATCGGTGAGATTACTGTGGATGGTACCGCATGGATGGAAACCGAAAAGCCGGCTGTGGAGGTTGTTCCTTGGATAGCCTTAAGACCGCAACTAGACAGTTTTGCACCCCATCAATGAACAGTCGATAACTTCAACACAATAGCATTCAAATTCAAACTCAGAAATAACTCTGACGCTCATATTCATAAGTTGCTCATACGTTCCTGGTTGCACAATCGCAGTTTTTGACTACGGTATGCCGTTCTAGAAGAGAACTGATTTATAATCGCACTATCCGGTGTCACCCAGATGAGGACGGGTTCCCTTTTGAGTCCGGTCTCCTCTTAAGGGTTCTTCATCGTGTCGTCTCTGGGAGTCGCCTCTGGCTCTCTCATTAGGGATACATTTATACGTTTACGATCGAAACGTGCGGAAATGAAGCCACTTTATTTATGTGAGAACGCCCGCACAAATTAAACTGAATTATATTACGTTAAAGTGAGAGCACAAACAATGCAAATGAGAGTCAGAGCTACAGAAAGTCATTATTATACTACAGGAGGAACTTGTATCTAGGCATGGTGGACTCGAAGTGTATTTCTTGCTGAACATGTGAAGAATTTATTCATTCTGTAATTTGGGGGTGAGCTAGTGAATGCTAGTCAGCTGATTTACCCTCACTGTGGAACTGTTCCGCAGTTACAGCACTTACAGCACGATAATACTTACGGACACGGATTAACGAGACCTGCTTTTGTTTTTCGGGATTTTTTTTTGTATTTCAAGTGAGTCATGGGGTTTTCTTCTCTCCCGTGATCTCCCCTGTGCATGATGTTTTTGACGTGTTGCTGAACTAAACACAGATTAGATAATAAAGAATAGACTGTGTTAGCTGATGATAAAAGCTGTCACATCGCACAGCCCCATGACGCAGTTTAACAAAAATACAGCGAAAGATGAACGCAACTTTGGGTCTGTGGTTGTCACCTAAGCAACGGTCACATGAGGCAACTGCACAAGCGTGACGGCAAATAACTGTGTGTGTGTGTGTGTGTGTCGCACTTCAATGACAGTTGACGAAAGGAAGCACATTTTCAGCCTTGTTGTGGAAACGTTTGCAGTTTCTCTACACCCTTAGCACACAATTTGTTTTTTTGAACCGTCACTGTATCGCCCTCTCCTCCGAGCTCAGCCAAACAAAGACTACTTTGGATTTCCATAAAAACACACACTTAATGGATAAACACACACTTAAAATTCTGCAGCCATATGTTACTGAGACAAAGGCACTCTCATAAGGTTCAGTCTTCATTTCTATATACACACACAAGTGTGTGTGTGTGTGTGTGTGTGTGTGTGTGCTCGTGCGTGTGCGGGGGTGTGTACGCAGCTTCGACTGTCAACATTCGGACTCTGCAAAGGTCACACAGAAAGCTGCTAATCACAATTTGATTCAGTCAGCTGAGCACCCACTGATACCTATACACACACACACAGGCATGCAGTACACACACTTGAGATGAAAGCCTCTCGCACGGCGCAGCACCTGAAAGTGTGTAATCACAGGGTTTCACGTGGCTATTTCCTCACCAGTCAGGTCTGACTACAGCGTTGCACCTGCTGTGGAGTAAATGATACGTCTCTACGATACAACATAAAAAGACACGCCGTTTTAGTAAACAAAAAACAAGCAAATAGCCCCACTCTTCCTCTCTTGTTAACAAACCCTGAACTCAAACTTCAAACTGAATTCACCTCCAGCGTATAGACTCTTCACTTACACAACACGGGGGGGGGGGGGGGGGGGGGGGGGATCAAGGAGAACCTTAACACACCCCTTGAAATCACGACTCTGAGGACAGGAAATAAAAAGCGTTCGCGCCGACGACGCGCTTTTTCTCTTTACGTGCAAAAAAACGTATCACCGCACGGTCGAGCATCATCATCGAGAAGAAAGTCACGTATAAAACGGACGCCGATCTGAGCGGCAACGAAGCCTACAGACGTAGTGACGTAGTGCGGTGGAGACAAAGCACAGACGTGTTTCTCAGCAGCACACGGCTGATGCACGGACATCTCAACTGGAAGCATAAACGCTGGCCTCCGATTATGTAACGTTTCACTGAACAACTTTTCTATCATGATGTGATGGTAAAATAAGCGGATCACAGGCACGGACACGTCATCGTTTCCGTTTAGAACATCTTGACTTGTTCAGATTAACGATGAGGAAGCGTCACTGAGGTAGAGCAGGTGTGGATGAAGGGACAGAAACACTTCCGCGTTCATACAACACTTCGTCCTGGTCCGCTGATTTGATCAGCGTCTCAAGAGTGCCTGTATTAAGTGCAACAGCACAGATGTTTCACTGTGTGTATCCGGCTGCGTCTGTGTTCATCCGGATCGATTTGAAAACGCATCTTTTCCTCCACGTCCACACCGAGAAGGCGTTTTTACCCAGCGAAAACGGAGCTTTCCAAAAACCCTCTTCCCAAGTGGATACATTTGAAAACGCTGATTTTGCACACGTCAAAAATGACGTGTTTTTTTTAGCCATGTGACGTTGCTGAATGTAGCCACGGCCGTGCTTAGCTACGGTTAAATCGCAGCCGTGACGATATTCGGTTTAATCGCACTCTCGCTCGTGTGCTATCGCGTAATTGGGATTTAAACTGGTTGGTCCAGGGATGAGCAATTCCAGTCCTGAAGGGCCAGTGTCCTGCAGAGTTTAGCTCCATCCCTAATCAAACACGCCTGCCTGTAATCTTCAGGTAATCCTGAAGGTTAGAATTGTTTTGGGGTTTGATTAGCGATGGAGCTAAACTCTGCAGGACACTGGCATTGCCCGTTCCTGGGTTAGTCAATGGGACGGGGAATAATCGTAAAACCGGTTCGAATATAAAAATAAGTGTTTGTTGCAGCTACACCTAGTAACACCCCCCAAAACCGACGTTCATTGTTAACGTTGAAGATGAAGTTCCATGGCAGCGTGTGGCGGAGTGATTATACCGCATACACGTTTAAAAGATCTAGAATTCATTGATCTAGAATTCTGAAAAGGAGACGAACTCCGGTTATGAAACAGAGTTAGTCACAGCAGCACTAACACACTATTCTGCTGTATTAAGGTCATGAGGAGGTGTGTAGAGTCGTTTCTAACTAAAGTGCTGAAAAACAATTACTCCAAAGGGCTCTTCTAAACGGTCATTAGCATTACCAAAAGGACCGTTAGCTTGTGGTTTGCCACTTCACAGATTCTTGTTGATCTACTGGGCAATTGTGCACTGATGGTGCGAGAGGCATTTTACGGTCATGTTCGTGCACCGTTTCTACGTACTCGACGATGGATTCCACATCGCTGAGAAGCTTCTTTGCTAATCGTCATGGAGGACATCGGCATGACCTGGGACGATTCTTACGGGGACACGGCTGTGGTCGACATAATCACTGCATCTGCCGTGTATGTGCGATTAGCACACACTGATCACAACGGAAGACTGAGGAAAGAAACCCTGATCTCTCAAAACTCACTTCTCATCACTTAGTTTTGAGAAATAAAAATAAAAAAGTTGAACATATTTAGCAATACTAAATAAGAGCCGTGGACATGCGTAAACAGCTAAATAAACCGGAGAAAAACATAACACGCTCATCCACAAACAGCATGGACCAGGAGTGTGTGTGTGTGTGTTTGATGACTAATTTATTTTCCACAGTGTCTCCTTTTTTGAGATAATGCGAGTAAGCTGACAAACAGCAGCACTGGTCCTGCTAATGTGAGCACTCGCGCGCACACTCACACAGACAGTTCACCTGCTGCAGTGTGTAGGACATCAGTAGATTAGTGGTAATCACACGGGGGGAAAATGTGAGAGTCAAACTGCATGACTGACAAACTAATCCTGTCTAATCCACTGCTAAACCACACACACACACACAAACACACTCGCACAAACAGAGAGAGAGAGAGAGAGAGAGAGAGAGAGAGAGTAAAAGGTGATGTCCACATGTATACAGACTACTGCATTAATTCTTAGACAGAAACCAAGGCACCTGGAAATCTGTCTCTCACTCTCTCTCACGGTCTTCCTTTCCCACCCTGTCACCCTCTCACACTCTCCCGCCCTCACGCTCTCCTTCTCCCACCTTCGCACACTCTCGCAGTCTCCTCCTACCACCCTCTCACACTCCCGCTCTCTCACAGTCTCCTTCTACCACCCTCTCACACTCTCCCTCCCTCTCTCTCTCTCTCTCTCTCTCTCTCTCTCTCTCTCTCCCATAGTCTCCCTCCCTCTTGCAGTCTCCCTCTCGCACCCTCCCTCTCTCTCTCTCACTGTCTCCCTCTCGCACCCTCCCTCTCGCTCACTGTCTCCCTCTCCCTCCCTCTCACGGCCTCCCTATCCCGCACTCTCTCCCTCAGCCGCCCGGTCTCCCAATCCCGCCCTCTCACCCTCTCCCTCAGCCACTCTCTCTCCCTCACCCACCCTCTCGTGGTCTTCCTCTTTCTATCTCCCGGTCTCCCATAGCACCTCTCCAGCCCGGTCTCCCTGTCTCCCACCCTCTCAATCCCACCCTCTCGGAGTCTACATCAGAGGCTAATGTCGATAACAAACAAACACACACACACACACAACATCAGCTGCAGTAATTGATCATATTTTAATTCTTATTTCATTTGGGTTCCTCGATAAATGAAACCTAATTGACGATGATGATTAGGGATGAAACGGTTACCGGTTATCGTCTTAATCGGGTTAATATTGGATTATTGTTGACCATGTAAGTGTACTGAGTGACAACCATCCATCACTTGATAGTCGAATATAAAACCTGTTTAAATGATTTCATTGTGTGTATCAAGTACTTTTTGTACATTTTCAGCACGTTTTAACAATACCGTGATAATACTGATCACAGCGATAGTTTTGGTCACAATAATGGTGATATGAAATTTTCATACCGTTACACCTCTAATGATGATGTTGATGATAGTTAGAGTAGTGTGCTATATAATTACCTACTCTTGGATAAAAATAATACTTGACTCTGTTCTATGAGAGAGGGGAAAAAAATGCTGTTTACTGTATAAAAACTAATAGCTCGAACCGGACGTCATCTCGTCCTGGGCCACATTAACAGAGCTTACTCTCTGGAAGCTGGTGGTAAAGAAAGTTATGCGAAATATCACCACACGACTGTGGCCTGCATGATCCGGGTCAGGTCACCCAACCTTCACATGAATTCATAGCATACAGTACATCAGGTCTCATTATGGAAAATGCTGAATCTGATCCGGTACTCATTCAGCACCTCAAGCTGACAGACCTGATACAAACAATCAGTACAGGATGTGTGCATCCCTAATTAGTAGATAAGGTCACACAGACTTACTATAGTCACAACTGCGTACTAAAAAAAGTAAAGTTACATGAATTCATGGCATGAAGTACATCAAGTGATCATTAGGGAAAATGCCTAATCCAACTATAGCCACATACTGCATACTAAGAAGGTATGGTTAGTGACCGATTAATTATTTCATAACTACGACTAAGAACTACTTTAATTCTCAAGTTTATACATTTGGAAAAAAGTAGAACTATTAGCTATAAGTGTGAAAGGATCCTTATATCAAACATGAACTAGGGACTATAAAGCAGTGTGACAATAAATCACACGCCATAAGTCAGGTTGCTTTTGTCAGAACAGCCCCTGTGCCCATACAGTTGCAATCAAAATTATTCAGCCCCATTGCAAATCAGGTTTATTTGCACTGAACAAATCAAACAAAAGCAACTGAAGTAGTTAAAATAGTGTGAAAAACCCTCGAGTGACAGCACAAGATCTGCAGCAAGACTTGGTGGCAACAGGCACTGAGGTTCCAGTGAGCACAGTAAGGTTCTACTAAACGCAGAAGGTTTCCATGCCAGAACTCCGAGTTGTACACCACTACTGACCCAAAAGCACAAGAAAATCGGCTCAAAATCATATAAATAAGCCACAGAAGTTTTGGGATTCTGTTCTGTGGAGCAAATAGACAAAACTGGAACTTTCCGGCACGATGGATCAGCGGTATGTCTGGAAGGAGAAGAATGAAGAAAGAACACGGTCCATAGTCAAGCATGGTGGTGGTTCAGTGATGCTCTGGGGCTGCTTAGCATCCTGAAAACCGGCAGCGCGTGGAAGGCAAGATGGATTCATTGAAGTATCAGGAAATCCCAGGAGAAAACATCATGCCGTCTATGAGGAAGCTGAAGCTTGGGCGTCATTGGACCTTCCATCAGGACAATGATCCCAAGCATACCTCAAATTCCACCAAGGTTTGGTTACAGAAGTCGTCTTGGAAGATTCTACAGGGCCATCACGGTCACCTGACTTGAACACCATAGAACATCTGATTTGAAGAAGGTGGTTGCAGCACACAAACCAAAGAATAGTACTGAACAGGAGGCCATTGCTCAGGAACACTGCTAGAAAAAATGCACCTTGTTTGCAGCTGAAAGTCTGTAAATTTTGACAATAAACCGGATTTGCAATGAGGGTTGAATAATTTTGATTGGCAACTGTAGAATTAAAAAGCCATGCAAAAACTCACTGAAAGAAAAAGATCTATGCAACTATCTGAGAAGATGGAAAACCGCTCAACTGCACAGATTAGTACTGAACCTTAAGCAAATTCGATCAAATATGAAACACCACTAAACTACACTGAGCACTACATTTCTGTCTCTTTGCGCTCCCTCAATCGCTTCGTTTGTTGTGGCAATAAGGCAGAAAGTACGAGAAGGGGGCTGGGAAAGAATAAGGGGAAACTGGCATCTAGAGCAGACAGGTAATGAGAACATGTTGATGGCACAACAGGGACCAGAGTATGTCGTTGAGAGCGAGAAAAAGCCTGCGAGAGAGAATAAAACTCCAAGTAAGGGGCAATTTCCTGTAGTTTGGGCTGACATGCATGACTTGTAAGGTTTCTAAAAATAGGGGCGGCAATAATACGGCAGGGGAGCAACCTTGGCTTACATAAAGAACGGTACAGACCATTACTTTCAAACTTTTATTTTTGCCCTGATCGTAATACAGTAGAACTGTCTATACCCCACCGGCATCGAAATCAAAAGAAACCGAGTGCAAACTTTCAGTACCATTTCTTCTTTTATTTAAAATTAGATCCACAGACCGAGTGTTACAAATATAAACGTCACACTAAAACTTTACACAACTGTTGTCCAGTTACATAAGACTGAAAAGAACCCAATACACACACACACACACACACACACACACACACCAGAATATATCTTATTCATTTAGGACTGCAGTTGAGTACAGAGCTTTTTGTGCATCCATAAAAAAATAATGCATAATTATTCGTTTATATACTAGTATTTATTCATTATTTTTATGGATGCAGAAAAAGCACTGAATTAAACGACAGTGCTAAATGAATAATAAAAAACCTTGTGTTTTCTGTTACTCGCTGCCTTTAGACATATTATTTGACTTGTGATCATAGTGTTTTAACTGGACATTACAGATCTCCCACTGTTTATCACCGCGACTACACCGCGAGTGAGGAGCAACGCGGCCTCGTTACTAACACATCACTTTCGTTATAATAAATGACAGAATTTACACCGCAAGCGCCGCAAATACAACATATGATGACAAACTTAAATTAAGCTAAACCTTTTAAGCAACTCGCACCGGTTACCCAAGCCCTTACACACAGTGGAGCATTTTGGATATAAACATAAGATTGTGCTCGTGCATCACTGTCGTGTGTCCGTGCGACACAAAGTCCGCTTTGTAAAGCTTGATCTTGTCTGCAGTGTTTAATATAAAACGCTCC
>NC_030429.2:9517585-9692585 GCF_001660625.3 Ictalurus punctatus
CATCTGAAAGCACCTTTATTAAACCGGTGTATTTGTTTCCCGCCCAACGCACAGTCACGTACTTGAATCAATGCAGTTTGTTTCCACTTGCTATACTGGGTTACATTAAGTGACTTTCCATCAGCGAGCTACCGTTGAGATGTTTTCAGAGGATAGTTGCTTCTTCTTTCTATTCCATCCTGTTTATTATTTCTATTAACGTCCATTCAATCACGCACTACACTGATCTCGGTGTGAAGCTGAACCGGGACAGTGACTGATTACTAAACCAACAATATAAAACAATATCGCTGAACATCGCCCAACAATATTCACTTCTCATTTGCAAAAGTTTTCTTCACCTGCTTCGCATCGCTCTCGCTCCCACAATCCTCTGTACAGGAGTCTCCACAGAAAATGAATGGAATACGGGGCCATGGGAATTACAGGAATATGAGCCACAACACTGCTAATTTGTTTTAGTGAGGATCGGGCATAAAACTCTGAAACTCGTGATGGTTGTATTATGTTAAGAAGTAAACAGAACACAAACGTGAATATGCTTCTGGGAGTGCTGCATCTCTCTTCATAGCTCTCTTCATAACACAGACAGGGCATCATTTGGGTACTCGTATTTTATTGCTTTTCAGACAGAATGTGCATAAAAAATGAAAAACCCCACGTTCTCTCTCTCCCTCTGTATTTTCTTTTTGCTGGGGAGAGGCAGAGCTTAGCCTGCCTTTTATCTAGCTGTCAGTGCAGACCTGTGTTACCAACTTAGCCACTTTTCAGACCCCTTTAGCGACTTTTTTTTGGGAAAAGAAAAAAAAAAACAGCACCTAGCGACAAATCTAGCGACATTTTGGACAAACCTTAGCAACTTTCTGTCTTATGTCACCAGTCCTGTCCTGTAAGCGCGAGGTCTTGCTTTCCCGCTGCACTCTCACCTCTCTGGGTCTGCTCTGTTCAGTGAGCGTTTGAGAGCCGGAGATTTAACAATGTCAGGGATAACGAGACGTGCCCTTCTTCCCAATTTACTTCATTCATATGCAAATGTTTTTAGAACGCAAGACGAATGTAATGCAACATGATTTACATGTAAAATAATCCACGTTATTACAGCCTAGTTCTCTTGGTCAAAGTCGTTAGTGTTCAGAAACATTTTATATCGTTCATGTTCCATACCTGTGCGTCATATAGTTTTATAAAAGTTCATAATCAAAATGAACGTTAAAAAATCATAACTTATGAAAAGTAAATTAAAAAAGTCAAATATATATATATATATATATATATATATATATATATACACACGCACGCACCACATGATAGGGAAGGCTTGGGGGGCTTTAGTTGCAAGAGGTTGAGAACCTCTGGTAAAAGTGATCCAATTGATAATAGCCAAGACAGGATGTGGCTCAATTCTGGCTCACGTTTATGTTTCCTTGTTTTGTTTTGTTTTAATATCCATTGTCTTATAGCTGCGAAAGTAAGCGGGACTCATGTAGCAGAGACGCATGAACTCCAGCTTATAAAACGTCTGCTTTAAGCAAGCGCATTTTCTTTTATTAATTTAAGTACAGCTGCAATGACATGGCCTGGGTTTAGTAACTGCACGATACATTTAGCAGTAAACACTATGCACATGCTGGTTCTAAAGCACGCGTCTAACCTCGTCTTGTTTACGGTGAGAAGGCCTGTTCCTGAGAATGTCCGCTTACAGACTTGTCGTCATGGTAACAAATCTGACAACACCTTTGAAGAATGGAAAAATCCTGAATCAGCAAATATGCATTCCAGCTAATTCAGTATTCCACATATGAAGCGGATTGTCCAGGTTATGGAGTCAGAGCAGATCTCAGTGTTGTACTCTAAACAGTATAAATACTGAGTCACACAGGAAGTTCACAGTGCACCCTCACTACCTGCTTACATCTCTCTGTTACAACGCAAAAGATCAGAGATGAAGCAGGATGGAGAAATGCGCAGGATTCTTGTCAAGCAGGGTTTAATCTCATGTGTACTCTCAGCCAGGGGACACAGCAAGGTCGATATTTCTTAGAAGCCTCTTAAGTGGACTTAACACTGTAAAATATCTTAGTTAAAAGCTGGCAGTAAAAAAGCTGCCGTAAAGGTGCTCTGAGCTCTGAGCGAGGGGTAGGAGTCAATCCTAGGAGTAAAACTCGAGCATGAAGCACAACAGTTGCATCGCTGTTAATCGGTTAACCACATCCCATTTCCGCAGTCACAGCCAATACACTAAGCACAGGCACGCCACACGCAAGCACTCGTGTTTCCAAAGGTAAAAAGATTCATGGGAAGTTAAAAAAATAAATAAATAAATAAGCCACATTGAATAAGCTACAATGTCGATCGAAACAGATTTACCACCACTTCATCATATTCAATTACAGATTCTCTTTACTGCAATTTTGCCTGTTCAGACGTTGTTCTCCCTTCCGAATATAAACCGTGTAGCTGAAAGAAAGAAAGAAAAAGAAAGAAAGAAAGAAAGAAAGAAAGAAAGAAAGAAAGAGTAGATTTGGGTTGAATCGGACGGAGTATTTGGGATAAGAGAACAGTTTGCCAGGAGACGATCCTCTAGTCCAGTTACCCAGTGCACCACAGTTGAGTGAGAAAAGACGGTGTGCGTTATCGATTATTCCCAGGTATATAACTACAGACTGGATTAAAACCAGTATGTCAGGTGCATCAGTACTGGTTTGGCCACACGCAGAGACGGACTCACTGGCTGAGACTGTTCATGCACTGATCAGTCACTCCGGCGGGAGAGTAAACGCCGAGTATTCACCCAGGAACAGAAGCAGTTTTTGCAACCAGAATGTGCAGTGATTCATATACGATTCACATGCATTGTTCCTGCAAACCAACAGAGTGGCCAGGTGACCGTGACCACGTGCAGAGCGTCTGAAACCGCCGTGATCTTCGGTTATTAATACAGTGTGTCTTACAGCGCTGCTGGAGATCTCTCATTACTACTCCGTTCTATTATTTAACAAAAACATAACATTTATCAGCTCTGCATTGAGTGCAATTCACACACACACACACATATATATACTCTCTCTCTCATATATACACACACACTCACTCTCGTACACTCTCTCTCTCACATACACACACACATACACTCACTCTCTCATACACACACACACACACACACACACACACACACTCACACACAAAACCTGATGTTACTTCTTTACCAGTGTACACCCATTCACACCAAGCAGCCTAGAGAATGTATTAACGTGCAGGTGTGTGTTCATGATGATAACACCCTAACAGTTGTGACTAACAAGACTGCTCCAGTCAATCACGGCATTGTTTGCTGTGGCAATCAGAATCATGAGCGTGCCATTTGTACACATTAACTTGCAGAGTCTCACTACAGAGTTCAGTTACTCATTAATATAAAAAAATATATATACTTATTGCCTTAAAAAAAAAAACAGAAAGGACCCTCAATATCATAGAAAAGTGGACTATAATGGAATTGAATATTGATAGTATATGGTCATATCACAACGTATTCATGTAGTATTCAGATGACTTTATTTAATTACTTATTAAAATGATACGGCTCTGCTGCTCCCTCTGATGAAAGATGTAGGAGAAATGTTAGTATTTCCTTAGAAATTCGGCCCGAGCTGTTAAATATAGAGCTGTGCAGTTGTGTTTATGGGTTTATTTCTTCCATGCCAAGATTGACGTTTGCATTAATGCATATCCTTTGCATAAATGCAATCCTTACGAGGCCTAAAGTGCGACCTACGGGCATTAGCTACAATACAGACCAGTCACAGGGTGAAATCTGGGGGTGTTCGGAGTTCACCACAGAGCTAGAGACCAACACATTCTCTACCTCAGCACAAATGACTACAATGCTTCTTGTTGCTGTATAATTCCTGACCAGTAAAAAGCAGATTTGTGACTGATCCACGGAGGAGGAAGCTAACAGACTCTTTATTACATCCATGACACTGAGGCCAAGAATGAATTAATCAACATCAAGGAAGTGCTGGCATTAAAAGCCTGAACTCTAAACTTCACCCCACCCATGGAACTTCCTTAGCTTTTTGAGAGGTAAAATATTCCCTCTAATGTGTCCTGCAGGACAATACCACCACTGAGAAGACTCGTGAACTTAAAGATGGCTCGATACATTATCCATGAGGTCTATAAATTAAACAGAGAGGTTAAATCGTGCCAGAAAACACGTTCAAACGTTCAGCTGTTACAGCCTCACGAGCTGTACTGTCTACAGCGACCTGTAAAGCCTCACCACTTTCAGTTCAAATAAAACCCTCAGCTCCTTACGAAACACAGTAACGAGTAATACGTGGTATTAAATGACAAACACGCATCAGGCTGCGATACACGGCTGTTTACTTTCGAAACGATTTTCCCTTCCAAATATCCAGACTGCACGCCTTGCACATTTAAATTAGGTGAGGAAATTTTCACCCGGTTTACATCTCTATTATCTTAGACTAGTCTAACGGCTTGCGTAGTCTATAGACTGGTCTAGAACTTTATCTTACACAATCGTTCTGCACTGTAACGCTAAGCTGATGAAAAGCCGTCCGTTCGCCAGACTTTCGCGTTCTGCTTTCTGAGATTTACAACCCTTGACAGGTGGAATGTGGCCCTGATATACAGGATGGCTTGCATCATACAGAAGAACCTGCTACAAATATGTTGTCTGTGTTTGAGTCTCCAGTTCCTCAGTAAAGGGAATTCAATGAAATTATTGACGTTGGTCTACTTTTACTTTGGTTAACAGCCATCTCTAGTCTAGCTAGAGAGAGTGATGCAGCGGCACTTTAGTCCTTTAGTCTGTCCAGCTCTCTCACCTCTTCATCTGTACACTCCAAAGCTTCAATCGCTAATACCGAGGCCAACATCATTAAGCTCGTCACTTTAATAGCTGGTTGACCGGCAGCTGCGTTGCATCCTGGAACCTTGAGTCCAGCGGTTGCGCCAAAGTGTCCACGACCTCCACGTCGGAGTTCTCGTTAAGATGACGTTGAACTTCGCTGGAAAATGGCGAGTGAGAAAAGAAGCTTGTGCTCGTTTGTTTTTAGGAGCAAAAACCTGACCGTTACAACTTATATTGGACACGGCTGACATTTTCTTTCGTATTATACACACCGTTGTTCCTGTGCTTGCAATAACACCCGCTAACTTCTCACTGGAATAACGAAAGTACCAACAGATCAACTCCAGCATCGTCAACGCCAGCACATCACGAATATTTCAATACTGAATGCATTTCAGCGTGGAGGTTCAACTTTAACAAGATTTCTTCATTATCAAACCACCCAGTCATTTCAACTGCTTTATACTAATATCCCACTCCGGTGCTTAAAAAGATTATACTACTGAACTGGAAAGACAGGCACTAAAAGTACACAGTCTCACCAGGATATACAACATTATCCCTTCACTATAACCAATGAGCTGTAAGGAGAGTTATGCTCTCCGAAAAGCGAGGTCAACAGGTTCAAACAAAAACTGACATTGCAATAACAGCTAAATGGGTTCTAGCTAGAGTTTATCCAGACCTGCAATGGAAAAACGTTAACTGCAATATAAACTGCATGTGGGTTGCACATGTGTATTTTTTTTCCCAGCCATGCGAAAAAACAGGAAGTATTTTCCACTATTCCGTTCGACTTATCCAGGCAGGAAACATCTGCTTCACAACCAGGCAGAAAGATGGAGCATATCTAATGTTTACAACCCAGAGACGATGGGTTTCATTACGACACCATGTCAAATGCCAGGTGTGTTTGGGACTCTATGGTAACCTTTTGCTGGCTGAAGATCAGTTTTCTTCAGGAGGAGAGATGGGGAGATAGTGTAACAAGTTGAGCGCTGTCATCCAGAGGCTCAACTCTGTGGTGTCGCTGTTATTTTTAGCCACGCCTGACTCACCACTCACCGCACCCGGAGTCTGACGTAATGGAATTCCCGCTAAATTCAACACAAACGCCAGCTTCTTGGAGGTTTACGACGGACTCGGTCTGCATCTGGATGTTAAGCTAAACCGAGCCAAATTATTCCCACCCCTACAGGTTTTGTGAACTGGACAGGCGGCGACTAATTGTTGCGATGAGTAAGCAAGCGTACAGTTGGTCAGTTGGATCTGTGACTAACAATTTCTCAGGATATCGATGTCTCAGGATACCCTCCTGAGACAGCCAGCTTCTTGGTCTGAACTCCGAGACACTTTATCCAAAGTGCGTATCAAATGAATAAATGTAAACCTCAATGTAAATTACCCGACAGCCTGTAAGGCTAAAAGTGGAAGATTTGATAATAAAATGAGCCAATTTTACTGGAGAAGCAGCACTTGGCTGTCAAACAATCCTGTTCTGTGATATCCTGCCTCAAACGGTGTCAGGGACAAGTTCACTACCAGTTCTGTGGGCTACCAGTTTTTTTTCTTATTATTTATTTATTTATAGTTGCCTGAAGGACATGCAGGGTCAGTAAGCTCCCTATTTCAGGTTCACCAGCATTGTTTTCTCCCTTGTTCTACAGCACGAGAGAGAAAACATCTCTGTAATATTAGTGTTTAACCATAACAGGGTTTTGTTGTGGGACGCATGCATCTTGCTCTCGAGTGCATTACTTATCCCCTGAATCCTACCACACGAACCCCACACATCAGCCAAGCATGCGATCAGGCTGCCAGGAGGAATTAAGGTTAAGACAGGCAATTAAAACCTCATTTTTTTGTGTGTGTGTGTGTCTCATTTAAGCAGGAAAGATTATTTTGCAGTTCCCATGCAGGGATAATTTTTTTTTATCAGTTTAATTTTCTCTGCCTCGGCCTCCCGTCCACAGGAAAACCCCCTCGGATGTGGTGTTTATCCTTTAACACGACACTGTTTATCACGGCTGCTGACTCAGGTTGAGAGTTTATGGTCTGTCTTTTTTTTTTTTTTTTTTATTTGATAACAGGTTTGCTAATTAATTTCACTTTTTTTATTATTGCACTCTGCCAGAATACCATGCGCACTGTACTGCTCCTGAAGCCACCACAGAGATTTTGGATAAGGCCACTTTGCATTCAAGTGTAACCTTAAGCAGAAAGACTGAAGAACCACAAGAGTGGTAGACTGAACCTCTTTTTCTAATGCTGGTACACACTGATGCGGCGATTTTGACCATCGAAAATGCATCTCAAGTGTTGTGGTGCGAATGGAGCAAACGTTAATCTGTGAAAATGCCGTGATCTACACATGATCCAAACCCAATACTCACTGTGAACAACTGAACAGGGCTGTGTACATCATCAATGCTGCATTCCTGCAGTCAGGATGAAGGACTACGTATTTACTGCTGCACGACCGACCTCTGTGTCACACGACTATATACACAACCACACAATCACTGACTATGTTTACACGGACAGCCGTAATCTAATTATTGACCTTATTCTGAATAAGACAATATTGTGATTAAGGTGTTGATGAGTTGTTTTTAGGATATTCCTTTCATGTTCCTGTTTTACGTGTTATAGAACATAGATCGATTAACGGCACACGTCATTACGTCCCCACGCCACGCCGTCCGACGTTCCCTCCAGAATTTCACGTATCGACATACAGTTGGTCTTCGTTATGGTCCCGTATACAGTTTCGGGTGTTTTTATTTTTAATTTTACGAAAGCTTCAAGTGCAGGTAATTATTTGTCATGCTGTACGTGCTAATAGACGACTGCTTGAAGCCGTGGGCTCCGTCCCAAACCGCGTGCTTACCTACTATATAGTAGCCGAGATACATGTATTTCTCCTACTATATAGTAGCTAAGTACGCGGTTTCGGACGCAGCCGTGCTCTCTTGTTTGCCGTTAAACGGTTGAGCGCTGCCGTGTGTGTACGTCTCCTGTCGCACAATGCGGTGAAAACTCCCACACGATGTTAATAGTGAGATTAAGGTGTGTACATGTCCGTAATGCACTTCCATAATGCGACTAAAACAGGAATACTCCACACGTCTTAATTCCATTTGTGTTTACTACGAGTATGACTTTAGTCGGATTAAGGTCATCAATAATTGCTGTTTACATGCTAGTTTCTTAAATCAGAGTATCATCTTAATCTGCTTAATATCGGATTATCATTGTCCATGTAAACGTACTGATTTTTGGGTCACTTAGCCAGTGCAAGCACAAAACCGGTTTATACAGAAAGCAAAAACACCAACGTGGACGGGAAACTTATGCATATTAGCGTGGACACAGACTACAACTGTAGAGAAACTAGATTTTAAAGAAGTGGCCGGCTAGCTCATTAAAATCAGATTAACTAAATAAAACAGTGGACCATTTTCAAAACTATAGACGTTTATTTTCACGGAACAGTAACAGAATGACACTTTAGGGCTATTCAATCTGAAAATAAACACAAAAGTGTCAACAGCAGGTGCTTTCAAGATAAATGTGTATCTGCTCAATGTTCAGCATAGTATTTTAAACTCAGTATGCTGAAACACTATGTTTGAAAAGGTTCTCACGTGACTCTCCTGGTCAGCAAATTCAAATCTCGCGATACCTATCACGTAACGTGATCTGGGGGGTTTTGTGGTCTCCAGAAGTCATTTATTTGTTCATAGGGAATGTGATTTTTTCCTAGAAATGGTTACACAAGTACCAAGGGACCACATTATCTGAGAACAAACCCAAACACACACACACACAGAAAGAGAAAGAGAGAGAGAGAGAGCGCTCTAACTTCCTCATTACCCAAGTCAGGGCATGTAGGAGAGATTTCTAAACAACTATCAAAACCTGTCCTAACACAAACACTCACCTTTAACAGGTTGGGAAAGCCTGACAGTGTTTCGTCCCCCAGAGTGTCAGTGTTTAATAGTAATATTGAGTGACTGCATGCTGTTAGCGTGGTGAATAAACAAGGTTTTAACCGCACATTCACTTCTAATGACAACAAACCGGTAGCCAGCAAGTCGTTACTCGTTAACGGTATCCGCTTCACGTTCAAATTCGCAGAGACCCTACAGGAAATAGTTTCACAGCTCGGACTTATTCCAAAGTGAAGTATACTCACAAATTTCTTTTTCGAGTCTCCTTCCTCGTAGGTCTTCTTCGGTTTTTTGTCTTTGCCGCTTTTTGAAGACGCACTGGCGGCGGGAGCTGATGCTGAGTTTCCATAGTTAGGAGGATCCATGATTTTGAGCCTAATCCAAACAAAAATAAAGTATCCAATGTTCCGGAAAGATTCAGGAAGTTACAAACAGAGACACCGCACAAAAACTCCAGAGTTTCCCCGGGTTAGGTTGCTGCCCCTGCGGCCTGACTGTGTTAGCCCGCCTCCCTATTAGCTCAGGCTCCCCCTGACTCGACAAAACGGAGGGAAATTTGAAAGCTAACCCCCTAAACCTAAAAACAAACAAAACTTCTCTTAATCCAGACTCAAACTCCTGGATATGGGTCACGTCCACAGTTTTAACGGGAACATTTAACACTTACGCGTGGCCCGAACCGCGTTATGTGACTCACCGAGTGTAATCACTCAACTTGGCGAGCGTTAGTTACTACTGTCGCTCGCTCACGCACGCGCGCGCGCACACATACACAGCCGCAGTAGCAGCGCGAGACGCGAGCTGTCCGTCTTTCCGCTCGAGCTACTCAGTCGCGCGCGCCGAAATTTCCCAATTTTCTCAGTCACGCCAGTTAGTTGTCATCCTTCAGCTGGACATTATGACTTTCCGACTTTCCGTCTTTCCGTGCATACTTGATTCTAAGCGCGAGTTAACTTTCCCAAGCCGTGCTGTTTACACAAGAACGAAACTCTTCACTTCCTGTCTTGAGTACAGGTTAGCGCGAGGACAGGCTGAGAAGAGAAAGGGCGGGGCCACATGCGCACTAACAGCTCACCTTAGACTCCCCTGTCGCTCAGGGCTTCCCTAGCATTACCTGTGAAAAATAAACAAACAAATAAATAAATCCCATTGACACTGGAATAAAGTTGGTTTGACGCTGGACGTTCGATATTCGCAGAAATACGGAAATTAAGGGACCGTCTCAAAAGTTACATACGACATTGTTATACACGTTTCTAAATTCAATAGCATTTGAAAGGAATGACGACGAGTCACACAACCAACCGGAAAGTGTTCATCTAGGTGTCAGGTATGATGCACACCTTTTACATTTTTGATATTTATTAAAATGAACTATTAAATCACATTTAAATTAGACATGAATTTCACTACCGAATGGGCCCATACCCAAAATATACCATTATTTAAAGCTCAATAGCATTTGAAAGCATTCCACTCATTGTGTACAATAATATTTTGAATACTTTGTCACTTTAATATTATCTATTTATTATTGCAACAGCTTTCGCACACAACACTGTTCTGTTGTCACTGCACTATGTATCTATTGTCCTGTGTATTCGCTGTGCTGTGTATTTATTGTTCTGTGTACTTAATTGTCTCGCACTCATCTACAATGTGACATATTTTGCACTTTATGTAGTCTTGTGTACTGTACTACTTTTCTGCTATGTGTTGCACCATGGTCCTGGAGAAATTACATTTCCTTCCAATATATACAAGTTATATACAGGAATGACGGTCAAAAAATAACTTAATTGGCTTGACTAGAGCCGTAGGGGTCTCTGTTCTGTCTTGTTTACAGGCTGTTTTTTTGTGGGGGGAGGTGGGGGTTTTGTTTGTTTTTGAATTACAAAGGTTTGGATTAAATCCATTCAATTAAAGTGACTAGTCAGTGGGATAGCTGTAAGAACTAACCTTTGTAGTGGGTTTTACAGTGGGTTGTGATTTTCACCTCCGCCACTGCCTCGGGAAAAAGCATGGACCAACACTGTCTGAGGACTTATTTCTGAATCAAACACCTACAACGTGCATGTGTATGTTTTAATTTAATTCATTGTGATTGTGAAGGTGTAGTTCATTCAAGAATGCAATTTATACGTTCTTTCACAGTTACCTCCAGGGACCCGTCCAGTCTTTCACAGATAAAAAGACATCAATAATAAGCTTTCATTTGGACTTGGATTATTTTGGACTTTTGTGGAACCAAATGCAACAGCACCATCAGTGGTCATGAGAAAAATACACAGAGTGGTATGAAGAATTGAGGCTGGGACTGATTTCATTCTAGCCCAGAATGTAGATCCACACAGTCTATCAGTACCAGTCGTGTCAGGTGATTACACAGAGTGAAATGCTCCCTAGAGTTGACCTCTATTTTCACTTCACTGTCACATTTGCAACACATCATCAGATTGAGAAAGCAAGTGTGAAATACGGTGGCAGGTGTAATGAATGTGAACGAGATAGATTATTTACTCTATCATCTTTTTCCCCAAAATGCACTTGGAGGAGGAACCAATGGTAGACAGATTACACACACACTGTCCAAAGGAGTGCAATTCAAAAGGACAGAGAACATACCCTTATGTTTCGATTTTCTGTTTGAACAAGAGAGTTACAGCTTCTCTGTTGACCATAATCTTCAGAGGAAACACAGCACAAACCCTTTGTCAGGCATTACAAACTTTTATGCAATGCAGCTTTCCATCTGCCTTTAAGTGTGTGTGTGTGTGTGTGTGTGGGTGGGTGTGTGTGTGTGCATGTAATAGTTTGTTCCACATCAATTTTTTATTATGCCATCAGATGAGACTTTGTGATATAATGCATTGTTCAGCCCTAATAGTTTCATTGTCATGCTAGTGATAGATATTAGATTTTATCTTTTCTTTTTCACTCTTTCAGTTTCAGTTTAAAGACAAAATAAACACAGATTTTCACGGTACTGAGAAACCAAAAATACAAAGTCCTCTATTCGGAAGCTTTTTCTGTGTTGGGAAATTTACTGAGTGATTGTTACAAAGTTCGACCCCTGAGACTCTGTCCATAAATGTCAAATAAATGTATCCTTATGGAAAACTTTAACATGTCAATAATGATATATTTTCCTTTTTAAATAACATGCTTTTAATCCATTTATGTGGATCTTCTGCCATAAAGTCCCTGTAAACGAGTTACTATAGAAACAATAAAGTATAAGAATGAGCGCAGTAATATAAACCTGTGATGTGATTTACAGCTGCCACTACTGTCAGAGCTGCTTTTATAGAAAATGAATCAACACCTTGTAATTAATCAGATGTGAAAATTCAACAGCGCAGTGGTATAATAGTCTGTCATCCCCAAAAAGAAGACCAACATCTCCATTCTGTTACCTAACAACAACCTAATAGATGCATTGCAAACGTCAGACATCAAACATGTCTTAGCTGACTAACTCAGATTATATGTGGTTTAAGGGAACAATTGTGGGAATGTCATTTTTGGCTGAGCCTTTCCTTTCAATGATTACATAATATAAATATCTCCAGCACACTGTGTTTGCAGCATTCATGATGCTATAACAGACTATACAGCAGTTTGAGCATATTGCTAGGCCTGCATTAGATTAGATCCAAAAGGTTTATAAAAGGTATCAGTGAAACCCATCTGTTGAATCCACACAGAGGTTGATTACAGCATGTAGGTATAATCACTTTTTTTGCTAACAGCGCCATCATGTGTGAAGTCTACAAACAGCAGCCTGAGTCTCGGGTTTAAAGGCCAACACTCAACGTTCAATTATCAAACGCGGGGGTGTCCAATCTTATCGTGACAGGGCCGGAGTGGATACAGGTTTTCATTCAAACCCAGCAGAAGCCACACCTGAGTCTATTGAAAGCCAAAATCAACTGATTCAACAGGTGCAATCAGGTGTGGCTTCTGCTTGGTTGGAATGAAAACCTGCACCCACACCGGCCCTTTGCGGACAAGATAGGACAGCCCTGGCCTGTCCCTGTCAAAAACTGTTGTGTAAAACCACAAACAATCGAGGACACATTATTACGGTTTTACAAAGTTTCTAAACTGATAAATCATTTATAAACGCTCAGCTCAATTTGCTCTACAGCTCAAATAATATCTTCCACTTATTTCTTTATTCAAGACTGAAGAACATCGTACCATTCTGCTAGAGCATTTCACTAAGTGATGGTTAATCCCGACTCCAAGATCTTTGGCACACTCAGAGAGCATTGCCACTCAGCCCATGCAAATTCACTGACATGTTTTCCATGACGGTCTCTCCGTGCTTGCTTGGAAGATGTGCTGACTCAAGCCAGGCTTATTTCGGTTGCTTTGCGGTTGATGTGATTAAGTTGCCTATTATCATGGCTTCTGCACCCATTCCACCCACCTCTGCACAAAACCTCAGAAATACAGGCGCTCTCACTGGAGCACCGCTTGGCCTCGGCTGACTCTCCTCAACAGTCAGTGTTTCGGTGCTTCATCGCATTAGCTGACGTTTGGTAGGCTTTGTGAAAACAGATACCAAACACACAGAGACAGTTATGTTATTACACATGACTGATTATTGTATGCCTCTGGTTGCTGGAATATTCCCAGTCCGGGTATAAAAGGAGCCCATGCAACGTTGTATAGATTGTATGGTATATGCACACAGTGTCATTTTATTTTCATTTTTATGTTGAAATATATTGCAGTCTATTGCAGTAGGTAAGTATTTTCTGGTCAGATATCATATCTGACACCCATGTGATGGTGATGTAAGGTCAAGACTTAGATAACAGATATATTAAAGGGCTGGTTAGGGCCCATTAAGGTGTCATTGCACCCTTTAGCAATTCTGACTGATTATAATTAGAACATATGAAAACATATAAATATATAATTACTTACACATAAACATATATATATATATATATATATATATATATATATATATATATATATATATAAATTTTTTAGTTTTTAATTATTTATTTGTTTTAGTCTGAATGGCCCATCATAAAGCGTGGGCCTGGATAAATATAATTTTCTGCACCTATTCACTGGCAATTTAGGGTAATTTAGTCCAGCCTAAGCAGATATGCATCAGTTGTTGGTTAGCACGAGAGAGATGCCCTAAGAATAACAGAAAAAAAGAAGGTAGAGTGCTCGTGCATTATCTGTGATGATGATGATGATGATGATGATGATGATGATTATAATAGGCTAATGTTTCACTAGCCTATTATGATTCACAGGCTAATATTTCACAATCATTCACGCTTTTATATACTGTGTTTATTCTACAATCAGAGCCCTTAATGAACGCAGCTGATTGTACACATACGATTTAATTCTATATTTAATTCATGCAAGAAAATAACCTGCAATACATTGCAGTACACACGACATGATATAAAGTTCATGGACAGAAACGCAGTGACATTACAGTCCGCGCTCTCATGTTGAGAATACTTAAGGTTTGGAGAGGGGGACACTCAGATAACACCAGCGTCCTTTCGAATTCCTCCAAACGGCCACGTTAATCCACACGTCCCGTGGAGCAAAGCGCAAAGGCCCGCTTTCCGTTCTGGCACAAGGCATGTGCGCAGTGAACGAGCGCGCGGCCAGGTTTCATTTATACGAGGTTCGGGCCTCGCGCAGAGAGCGGTCATACGGCGTGGAGGCGAAGAACGAGTTGCGCAGTTGGCAGTTGATGAAGACGACAATTAGCAGCACGAGGAGGAAGAGCACTATGCACATGACCACGTAGGTCGTCAGGTCCGGTTTACTGAGCTCGCCTCCGCGCAGCGCGCCCCCGCCTGCGCCTCCGCGACCCGCGGGCTTCAGCAGCGCCGACACACTCACGGGCGCGTGTGAGACGTCCAGAGGAGCCGGCGCGTGCGTCTGGCTTATAGCGTCCAAGTCTCGCGCCGCCGCCGCCGTCGAATTCAAGAGCATTTGCCGGAGCATGACCGCGGAAAAACGGAGACGAAAAAAATTGATGGGGGTAAAATAATAATAAACACTGAGTTAGGCTCTAATGTAGAAATCCGCGTTCCAAAACAGACGCAGCAAAGTTACGAAATGACGCATATAGTTACCCAGAAATCCTCAAACGCATTTACGCATTAGAAATACGTGAAATTTTGCATGTTATACATTTTGCTCTTTCATGTGCAGCTGGCCTTGGGTGCGTCTCGGCCAAAAGCGCAATGGCCAAGTGGAGTCGTCGGGTCGCGGGGTGCGCATTTCACACATTTCGCGCATAAAACCAGGCGCTTGTCCTCAAAAAATTAGCGGATACAAACTCCGGCGCACATCCGATGCACACGTCGAAATCTTCCAGGAACGAATTAGCAAAGACTCGCAGTTTGTCCACGTTTCCTCATGCGCTCCGTACCGGCTGCATTCTCACCGATCCGGAAGCTGCTACCAAAAACCTCCCTTATTTTAGAAACGCCAAATTGTCAGTTTCTTCCCGCTTTCCCTGCACCTTAAAGTCACAGTGCGTCACAGACTTCTGCTGTGAATCCGCCGGAGTCACCCTGGTTAAGTTTGCGTGCTTCCACAGACGCTGGCGCGAGCGCAGTGCCACTCAGGCTCGACCGAGGAGAAGTGTGACAACGGTGGAGACGCGAAAGCACACCTCGACGGTCCTGGCTGCCTCGAGAACATCCTCGTGGGAACAATCGCAATATCTCCAGATCCGGATCAGTAACGGAATTATCCGGGACTCGTCACGGTGCTCGCTCTGGACTCTCCTTGCTGACTGTGCGCACAGGGAAGAAGGAAAACAGACTGGGCTGAAGAGAGAGAAGAGGAGGAGAGGGATGGGTAGCCTAAAGCACGTGATGCGTCTCTCCGTCCTCCAGAGGGGCCCTTCAATTTGAGAGCGAGTGAGCACAAGAATGTCAGCTGAGTGTGGAATGTCTCAGTGAAGGATGAGAGAAAGAAAGAACGGAGCTGGTATGCCTGAGTTCATGATGAGGAAAGTGTGTTTTCCTGACCTCAGGGGTGCAGTTTCCATCAGTTCATTTCTACAGGACAACTAGGTTTGTCTTCTAAAGTCTGCAGTGAAAAAATATTAAACCATTAAACAAAACAAAACAAAACAAAACAAAAAGCCATAGGAGACCCCATAGTATCAGTTAGCAACTTGTTCACTCTGTTTAAACATTCCTACAATTCGCCCCCACGCTAAACAAGACTATTATTTTCCTGTCAGTGAAGAGGACAGCTGAGGCCACACTGCTGAGGCACACGCTATTCAGCTCTCGTTATATCCCTAACACAAGAAATAGGCCTACAACACTTTTCAAATTTGAACAAACATAGGTGAGAGAGGTTTTTAATGTTTCAAGATCTAGAAAGAATAATATAATGTTAAAGGTACCTTGAAAACTGTGACATACAATATTACCATGAAATAGCTCTGTCTCTTTCTTTATTTTCTGACTCGTTAATCGGACTTGTATTTATTGCTATATATATATTTAAAAAAAAAGGTTAAACCTAACACTCAAGGGTCCGTCTGTTGTCCATCTTGGGGAATACTTAAAGGTTCTGTGTAGAACCAGACATCAGGGTGTTTCCCACGCAAATAAATGTAATGCTGGAGAGTTGGTACTTTTAATCAGTAGAAATGACCAAGGTGTTATTTACTGTAACTAACATTACAAATGATCAGCCACAGAGTTTTCCTGTAACCTGCCACCTAACACACAAGTGTATCTTTTAAATACTACTACTACTACTAATAATAATAATAATAAAAATAATAATAGTGGGACACAAAGGCTTAGTGGTCAGCACGTTTGCCTCAAACCTCTGGGGTTTGGGGTCTGAAACCCACCTCCGCCCTGTGTGCAAGTAGTTTGTATGTTCTCCCCGTGCTTCAGGGGCTTCCTTTGGGTACTCCTGTTTCCTCCACCAGTCCAAAGACATGCATTTTAGGCTGATTGGCATTTTCTGAATTGTCTGTAGTGTGTGAATGTGTGCGTGATTGTGCCCTGTTATGGGTTGGCACCCTGTTCAGGGTGTCCCCCTGCCTTGTGCCCTGAGTCCCCTGGGTTAGGCTCCAGGCTCCCCTCAACCCTGTGCAGGATAAGCGGTACACAAAATGGATGGATGGATGGATAATAATAATAATAATAGGACATGCTTTGTCACATACAGTATACATTATGGTACAGTGAAAATATTTTCAGCGATGGGGGTCAGCCATGATAGAGCACCCCTGAAGCAGACTTTTAGTTTTACTGCCTTGCTCAAGGGCCCAACAGTGGCAGCTTAGCGATGCTTGTGCTTGAACCCCCAACTTTCTATGCAAATCCATAGCAGGGCACCCTCTCCCCCTAACCCCCCTACACACACGGAACACCACCACCACCATAATAATAATAATATGGTTGGCTGTGACTCAGGTGGTAGTGCGGGTTGTCCACTAATCGTAGGGTTGGTGGTTCGATTTCCGGCCCATGTGACTCTACATGCCGAAGTGTACTTGGGCAAGACACTGAACCCCAAGTTGCTCCTGATGGCAAGCTAGTGCCTTGCATTGCAGCTCTGCTACCATTGGTGTGTGTGTGTGTGTGTGTGTGTGTGTGTGTGTGTGTGTGTGTGAATGGGTGAATGAGAACCAGTGTAAAGCGCTTTGGAACAGCTAAGGTTAAAAAAGCGTTACATAAGTGCAGACCATTTACCAGACCATTAATAATAATAATAATAATAATAATAATAATAATAATAATAATTGAGTTCAAAGCGCTTTACATGTAAATCTGAAGTAGTTACTATAAATCATGAAAATTATACATGAGTTATAAATAAGTGATCTTTAAATAGTATATTTTAGTCTGGATTTACAAGTAATTGTACAGCTATTGTGCATCGATCATTTTACCACTGCTGTATTCCAGATTGTAAAACAGATATTTTTGGTTCTAAAGTCTGATTGGCTGAGCTGTTGCAGATAAATTCATTGTAACATGAGCCCCTTCCTGGCTTTATTTTAGTGGTGATATAATGAAAGCATCTTCCACCAGCTGACCTGTGAGTACTCCACAGGATTAACAGTAGGCCTGCCACAATATAAACGGTTTGTGGGCTGTGGGTGCGGTGTCTGTGGCTGAAATGACTTCATTTAAGGCTTCTGTTTGCATTTTTACATTCCTGAAATTAGCTCTACCCCCAGTCTGAACAGAGCTGTCATCTTTTCCTCATAACAACAGAAGTATACATACATCATTTCAGCAGTAGCAGCCGTCAGTTTGGGTATAGGTGAAGACTTGTCAATATTGCAATTGCAATTCAATTCACAGGCAGCAGAGGGCACTTCAAAATTACAAACAGCTCCTTTAATGTAAAAAAAAAAAGCACATAGTTGTCATAAACATTACATTAGACATGCTTAGGAATGAACAGTACAAACAATAGAGGATTCAATCTGAGAACCAGTGGCCAGTGAAGAAAGCATGAAATGCAGCACTGTTGTAATGTCTGCAGTCCTACTATGTTCGCTGTAGCTGGAACACAGATGAGAAATCTGTCTGAAACTGTTAAAGCCCAGAATTCGAAACAAGTGACGTGGCTCTGGGTGACCACAGCACCGTGCTCCAAATGCGCAAGCACCTTGTCACATTGGGTAAACAACTTACAGAGAATGTTAAAGCTGTGCACAAACATCACAGTTATGGTTTCTCACAGCCTACCTGCACTCATATTTACATTGAGTGGCAAGGGCACACCAGGTACTTATGGAAAGGGGAAAAAGCTAAGAATTTGTGACACTTTTCCCTCTACAGGTCTATTTTGCTCCAGGTGGGTGCTACCCTCCGGTACACTTAGACCACACTGACCCACTTTCTCTTTCCTTTGTCCTCCTTACGTTATACTTTGTGACAAACGAACTCTCTCCTCTTCTCTCCATTTCACTCACAGGCTTGTCATGGAAGTCATACTTGAACTGGACATGGAATGAGAGTGAAACATAATGGCAGCCAGAGAGATTTATTATACAAGCTAAAATTATAATAATTTTGTTTACTAGAACCTGCACAGTGTACGGGTTAATATCCACTTAGTATTAATGACTATTCAGTATTAACGTGGTATTTAATTTTTTTCCCCCCAGGTGCTTTGTACAGTAATTCTAATGGTGTCATTTATTCAGTCTCAAATGTATTATCTACAGTAGCAATAGCAGAACACATACAGTGGGGGAAATAAGTATTGGAATGCGTCAACATTTTTTTCAGTAATTATATTTACAATGAGGCTATTCACATGAAATTTTCACCAGACATCAGTATTACCTCAAGAAATCCATAAATATAAAGAATTCACAACATTAAAGTCCATAAATAAAGTTATGTGTAGTAAAGTGGAATGACACAGGAAAAAAGCATTGAAGACATTAAGAAAAAGCAGTTCTTCTAGGCAAGGTAAGCCAAGGAACAAGCTGAAATCTGTAAGTAATTATACCTCCTATCTGTGCAAATTAATATCAGCTGGGTTAGTAAATTGTTAGTCGTTACCAGGGTGTCACACAAGAAACATCTCATGATGGGTAAAAGCAAAGAGCTCTCCCAAGATCTTTGCAACCTTAATATTGCAAAACATATTGATGGATTCGGATACAGACGTATTTCAAAACTTCTGAATCCTCCAGTGAGCACCGTTGGGGTCATTATCTGCAAGGGGAAACATCACTCCATCATCCATCAGCCACGTACAGGAGCTCCTCGCAAGATTTCTGACCAGGGAGTCAGAAGAATACTCAGAAGTGTAGCCCAAGAGCCAAGGACCACTCGGAAAGAGCTCCAGAAACACTCGGAGGCAGCAGGTGTCATCGTCACAGAGAAAACAATAGACAGTGCACTCCACTGCTCACGCTCACCCGCAAGACTCCATTACTACAGAAAAGGCATGTCGAAGCTCGTTTAAAGTTTGCTACAACTCATTTGGACAGGCCTATGAAATACTGGGAGAGTGTAGTCTGGTCAGACGAGAGCAAAATTGAACTTTTTGTCTGTCATACTACACACCATGTTTGGACAAGAAATGGCACTGCACATGACCCTGAAAACACTACACCAGCAGTGAAGTTTGGAGGCGGAAGCATCATGGTGTGGGGCTGTTTTTTAACGCATGGATGTCAGCTGGTTCCTTGCCTTACCTTAACTTGGAGAACTGCTTTTTCTTAGTGTGTTCAATAATTTTCCCTGTGCCATTCCTCTTTCTTACACATTACTTTATTTATGGACTTTAATGTTGTGAATTCTTTATATTTCCAGATTTCTTGAGGTAATTCTGATGTCTGGTGAAAATTTCATGTGAATAGCCTCATTGTAAATATATTTACTAAAAAAAATGTTGACGCGTTCAATGCTTATTTCCCCCACAGTATGTGTTCTATTATTGCTACTGTAACACACGACCGTAGGGTGTGCAGAAGTTTGCACACCCTATGGTTTTTGAATGAAAATAAGAAAAAGTACATCTATTTCTGGCCTTTTCTGCCTCCAGCTCTGATTTGAAGAAGTCTGTTTATCACACCTGGCACAGTTGAATGTGCAACATTAGGCTGCAGGGGGCCAAATATTACAACTACGAGATGCCAAAAGCTGTTCAGAGGATACAAAGGATATTGGAGGTGGTTATAAAGGAAGGTGGGAGATGCAATTTATTAGATTTAGATTGAACTCATGCATAATTTCCTAATATTAATGCCTTAACATACTTTACACCACAGCGCTGTTGACTTCTCATGTCTGATTGGTGAGAAAGTGTTGATTAATTTTACATAACGGCAAGGTGCTGAGCGTGCCAGCTGTAATTAAAATCACAGTTTGACATTAATTCTAATGCGTTATTGTTTCTACTGTAACAGCTCATTCACAGGGACTTGTATAGCAAACGCTCAACATAATGTATGATTATTAATAACGGATTTGAAAATGTGTTGTCATTTATCAACTTCTAATCATTGGTATGATGAAGCTTTCTGTAAGGAGATGTTTATTTAATATTTGTGGAAGGAGTCTCAGATATCACTGCTTTGCTGCAATGGGAAAGTCTTCAGGTCAGAGGAGTTTGTGCTTTGCAGTTTCTCAGTAACACGACAAGCTGCATTTTTCTTGAAATATTAACTTCAAAAGAAAGAAAGAAGGTAAGACCAGTGAGGAAACGAATGCTTACCGCTGGTAAAAACATAAGTGCTAACAGGAAAGAGCTTGCTTGGTGGTCGTTCCACAAACTGCACTACAAAGGGTTAAAAAGCATGTTGTTTATTAATGAATTAAAAATTGTAATCACGGGCAAATTGCTGTAGTATAAAACACTTTGGACTGTGCTGTTATTGGAAAATAATCAAATTGCAAAATATGTACAACCTGCATGGTAATCTCACCATCTTGATGCTGATTATTTTCCTATAATCACATGCACTGTGGTGTTTTACCATTGTGCACCATTTTTATTTAAGATAATGAGAGAAAATGTCTGTAAAAAACTAAAACACTAAATATTTTGTTGCTACAATAAATAACTTTTAGTATACTCTATCTATCTATCTATCTATCTATCTATCTATCTATCTATCTATCTAAATGCACTGTAGAGATACTGATTTTTTGCACTACCCTTGCTTCTTCACTTTAAGGAAAGCTTGACTCTGCCACATGTAATCATGCGGGATGATGGGAAATCTCAGTAAACACACAGCCCAAGAGCAGAAACTCCCAACATCCACCAATTGATGAAGGTGAGGAAGGAGAAGGCAAGCGTCCGCCTACGTGACTGCCGAAGAGCGGATGAGTGTGAAAGACCTCAGCAGGGGAGCAACACAGTGATGAGATTTAAATTCTCTGCTGCCGTAGCCTTACTCATTGGCTGGAAGCGAGCCACTCGTTAGGATCTAACTTCAGTTTATAAGCATAACTCAAAACTGAAGTGACTGACTAAATGTTTTACACATTTTAGTGGATGTTTACACCTCCCCGTCTGGAGACTGTCATGTGACTACAAGACACTAAAATAGCTTCCAGCACTAGGCTCAATTTCCAGTTACCTGCCATAAGCCTTTCCCTTTGTAGGAGGAGTGATGACAACAGAATGGTGTGGGAAATACATCAGAAATCAACTTCTGCATATCACTGGACCAAAGTCTTAGCATTCAAGCGTTTATCTTGTCATCAGCGGGTCCCTGAACCAATCTGATATGCAGCGCACTGTGCCAAAAAGTTTTGTTTCAGGCGTCACTTGTGATCTCACGACAGCTTGAATGGAGACTATGCAGAGGAGACGGAAAAGGCCAAGATTCCTCTCGGCATGTTAGTCATTCAGGCAAAGCTCAGTGAAATATATCTAATGAAAAGACCTTGAATTGTAAACAGACTACTTTAGTCCAAGATAGTCTGAAGCATTATTTTTGTACAGTAATAAAACTATAACTGAAGGCTGGAAGATAAAAAAAAAATGAAATCAGACTAATTAAGTGAGGGAACGATATAAACAAACAGGCTAGACTTAAAAAAAGGTTCTCTACTGATACATTTTGGTTCCCTGAGGTACAAACAATGCATATATATATATATATATATATATATATATATATATATATATATATATATATATATATATATATATATATATATATAAAATGTGCATTCATATAATGATACTCTTCTACAATGATGTTCCTCTAACTCTTACGGAAGGTACAAAAGAAGTCCTCTTGAGGCTATCACCCAAGTGACAACAGGTTTTCTCCAGGTACTCTGACTTCCTCCCGCAGTCCAAAGACATGCGTTGTAGGCTGATTGGCCTACATGGTCCATAGTGTGTGAATGGGTGTGTCAATGGGTATGCCTGTGCCCTGAGATCCCTGGGAAAGGCTCCAGCCTCCCTGCGACCTTATAGGATAAGCGGAACAGAAAATGAATGGATGAATACATACAGGTTAGTTAATGAGTATATAACTGATAATATTATTTAATGTTATAATAAAAATATTTAAGCATCTGTAGGGCTTTCCTGAAACCCGTATGATATATGAAAAACATTTAAAAAACCATTTGACTCAGAGAAGGGTAATCAACATAAGTAGCATAAGCTTTCCTTTATTTGTGGCAGCTCAGTTGCTTTAGGCTTGACATGTTTTTATTCTAATTCTTAAATAACCATTGGTCCCCTTTTCTTATCGGTATCATGGCCATTGTGAAGTGCGCTCTCTCTCTCTCTCTCTCTCTCTCTCTCTCTCTCTCTCTCTCTCTCTCTCTCTCTCACTCTCTAAGCCTGACATACTTTCCTCTTTATTTCACACAGCTATGCAAAGGACACAACCAAATAAACAGAGATTGTGTGGGCATATGGACAATCTCACAATCTCTCTGTCTCTCTGTCTCTCTCTCTCTCTCTCTCTCACACACACACACACACACACATGCACACGCACACACACACATACTTATATATATATCACCTTAACCAAAAGGAAATCCTCAAAGTTTTCTTCATGTGGACTTTCAAAATGTCCGCACAAGGACATTCCTATCCTTGTAGGGACACAAGATATAAAACCATGCCCACACACGGAGACATGCACAAACTAGTGTGATGCAGTAAATTAAATTCCATCCATGAATGATGTACATTTTAGCCTGGCCTCAGACCTGCTTCTGGAGCTCAATAAACAGGCGAGTAAATCTGGGGTTGAAGATTTATTTATTTATTATTTTGACAGTTTCATATTGAGATTTGTAACATGGACTTTTTATTATTATTATTTTTTAAACAATCACTTTAAAAAAAAAAACTTCTCACATTCTGCTTGGTTGGGAGGGTTACTTTAAAAATGTATACTGTTACAGTTACAAATTACTTCATAAACAATGTAATCAGTAATGCAATCCAAGTATCATAATATGAAAGTAATGTTATCTGATTACTTTTGGATGACTTCAAGGTCACATATGTAAATAAAGTCAAGTGAAAAGCAATATGATCTAAAATACTTTAATTTAGAGCTTAAAAACATGCCAATGTTTGGATTTGTTTTAAGAAAATAAATTAAATAAGTAAATAAATAAACAAATAAAAGATCACTCTCTCGGATGCGGGAAACATCACATCACAAAAGCTCGGGTGATCATATTCTGGTTTTCCAAAAAGAGGACACCTTTTTTTTTTCGTGTCTTAATAGCGTTCAAAACAGTTTTACTATGAATGCAGATCTTAAAACACTGAAAAAGACACAGTATTAGCACTATTATCAGCACATACATATATATTTATAAATTCTACATTCTTTTGAATGTCCATGGAATACAAGAAAATAATAGATACCATGAGTGTACCTTCTACTCCTTCTGCCCATCATGTACACATTTGAATGGTCATGTAATACAAAGCAATGGGATAACATGAAACTAAAAATGACCTTATATGGCCATAGGCATTGTTTTGATTCAGGACAGCTGTCATTTGCTGCTATTGTCAAGCAACTGTTTGATGTCGTACACAACTTCACCTTCACATATTCGCTGAGAGTAGGCTAATGGTTGAGAGGCAGGAATTTGACCAGTAGTTGCCGCAAGGCTTTTATAATCAACCAATTGGTGTGCAAGAAGGCGTGAATTACAGACAGGGGTTAAAGCAATGTAAACATGCGCATGCATGATACAGTATTAGACCATAAGCACATCAGAATGAAACTAAAGCCGAATCCCAGACATTTTCTCAAATTTCGAATTCCCGGCCGGATGCTTTTTTAATGTCTGAAAAAGAGGACGTATGGTCACCCTAACAAAAGCATTTCAGAGAACAATTTGTGTTCATTTCTACTAAATTAACTTTGCGCAAAATTTGCACATACACCAAAAGGTTGCTCACGTGAGTCACGACCGGCAAGAGAGAACCAGAACTATAATCAAGCAGCTGTCTATATTGTGTTATTTCAAAAGATTCATTTCTTTGCTTTTAAATGCAAAAAAAATTGCTTAGTTTTTTAAAAGATTACTTTGTTTTTTGACATAAATGTAGCAGATTACATTCACTAGTTTTTTTTTTGCATCCTGATTACGCAACGCCGTTACATGTATTCCGTTACTCCCCAAGCCTGGTGATATGCTCGCCATGTTTCCTGTTAAAGTCCATCACAACCGTAGGACAGCTTCCTGATCCTGCCATGAGAATGATTTCAATACGTTCTTCTTTTGTCAAAGGCGTTCTTAAAGTCTGTCTGGAAAATGGACATAAATTAAGTATGGAAAATTTTGGAAGACATTTAGCTGAAAAGTGTTAATTTCCCCCATGTATGGAGACTTTTGGGACACACTATATTAAACAGGAAGGCATTTGGGATTCAAAGCATTATAGGAGCTTGAGTAATAATAATAATAATAATAATAATAATAATAATAATAATAATAATAATACTTACTACTACTATTACTACTACTACTACTACTACTAACAACAACAACAAAACAACAATAATCATAATAATAATAATAATAATAATAATAATAATACTATTACTACTACTACTACTACTAACAACAACAACAACAACAACAAAACAACAATAATCATAATAATAATAATAATAATAATAATAATAATAATAATAATAATATACAATTGCAGATAAGAATGATAAAATTAAGCTAAATGTGAACTGCATAAAAAGTACTATGGAGCTTAATATCCAATTCTTATCTTAATATGTATTATAGAAAGCTGTGTACTTAGAATAGTGAGAAAAATATGGGGTTCTGGGACTTCTGGAAGTTCAAGTTTCTGATGTGCACTTTACAGAAGAACTGGGCAGTTCTGCTTTATAGATAAACATAAACATGTGAAAAGCTAATCAGAGCAATCTCAATGAATCACAAAACCAATCAGAGTAGCTTCGTAATTATTGGTCAGGGTTGTAAAGACACCAGAGAGAGTCATATCTCAGATCTGTGTTTCTCAGAGATTTGTGAGCAGGGGCTATGGGAGGAACTGTGCATCTGCCCCCGGTCAGTGTGAAAGGACAATTCATCCCTTTGCCATAAAAGTCACAAGCTGACAGGTAATTGTGCCTGCTGTGCGAAGTCGACTCGCTGTTCCATCCGTAAAGCTGTTTTCTGTGTCTCTGGATGTTTTATTCAAAGCCTCTCCTTCTCCCAGCCATAAGGAGTTGACCTTCTCTGGGGCCTATCAAACAGCTGAGATACACAGACCATATCTCCTGCTGGAACACTGCTTTGTTTAATCACCATGCTGACTCACTTGCTTTATGTCCACAACATACCATGGTTGTTTTGATTTTAACGATAAGGCAGCTGGAGTTGAGCTTTATGGTAAGCGAAAGTGGCTCAGAGATGTGAAGTGTGTCCCATGTTTACTTACAGGTGCTTATATTGATGACGGTGACACATATGGTTGTTCCTGGTCAAGGCTGTTCTGCTAGCTAGCTAACCGAACAGCCTCGCATTGCATCTACTCTTTACATTAAAATATTATGCTATTATCAACTCGATGTTGAAAACTTCTAAGGAGCACTTGTAAAAATCAGCATTAAATGTGAGGCGCCATTCATACAGTGAGTGGTAGCGCAAGTGGATTAGACATTGGACGTCTGATTGGAAGGTTATGAGTTCAAATCCCAACACCACCGAGCTGCTGCTGTTCAGCAAAGCCCTTAAACCTCAACTGTTCAGTTGTATAAAAAAATGATAGAATAAATGTAAGATGTGCTGGATAAAGGCATCTGTCAAATGCTGTAATTATAGTCAATTTTTTTAAAAACTTTTTCTACTATGTAGAGTTCAGAAGACTACAGGTTTCCCTACATGTAGTACGTGTCCCATTTCCATGGATTTTAGCCAGAAATAAAGTTCTAAATCATTCTAAACTCTGGTTAAATTCAAAAAAGAAAAAAGAGAAAATTGCATTTAAAGATTTCATTCCACTGAAAGACTCCTCGCCTATCTTTACATTTATACCCTTTGTTTACAATGGGAAGCAAGTTTGATTATCAGCATCAGTCACATCAGTCTCGGATGAAAAATTGACGCACAGTGTTTAAAAACGATCTTAATTTCATTCTAGTAACAATCTCAAGCCTTAAATCCATTGGGTGCTTTTGTTTGATCGCTCCTGGTTTTGTTTAGTTCAGTTTGCTTGTTGATGGTCTCACTTTTTGCCAGTTTAATCACAATATTAGATTTGCCATTTTGGATTGTTTGCAAAGTGGTGTTGTTTTTTTTTTTTTTTTTTTTACATTTATCCTATGGACTAACATTTTCGTTTAATTTTGGGAGCAGTAAAACACAGAAAAAGTAAAGAAGGAAAAAAACTTTACTTGCTAGGCTCCTTTGTGGCTCGGAGACCCTACGCAGCTGCTTATGTCATTAAAAAGCCATGATGACAGCACATATTAATATGTTGTCCTCAAACCTTCAGACAAGTACAAGAAGAGCTCATCAAAATGAGTTTGAATCCAAGGCTTTTCTTAGTGTTTTTTTTTTTAATAAACATGGTCTCATATAGTTCAACGATTAGTGTTAGCTACAAGGTTAGGATTTGCATTTTTTCTTAAGGCTTGATTCAACGACTGAATTCCAACCATGGACCAACTTTAAACGATTTTTTTCCCTCCCAGATCCTGTTCAAATAAACATGAATAAATTAACACAGTCTGACTATTAAAAGAGAAAGAAAAGGTTGCATGAAAAATATAGAAAGGATATCTAGACTGCCGACTGGAGCTCATAGCATGTGTATGTGTGTGTTTATGTGTGAATGGTAATAGTCCTGTTTGTCTTGTAGGTGGTGGGCGCCTGTATATTTGTTTGAGTGAAACACGGTGAATAGAAGTGATGAGCTGTGAGAGATTTCTTTAACAGCACATATGGGCTCTTAACAGATCACTGGAAAGAGATGGCTTCCTGTCCTCGATTTATTCTAGAAAAAAAATGGAAAGACAAAGACAATGATGGTGGGAAAGAGAGGAGCTAGTGGTGTCTCCGGTGACCAGACGGAGCATGACGAGACAGCCTTAAGGCACATTTAGATTTCTCTCAGGACACCCACACTAGTATAAAGAAATTGGCTTGTGAAAATGCTTTGTAAACACATGCTGACCTTTCAGATGGGTGCATGTCTTTGTGAGCATGGGTATGTGAGCTTTCCCTCCCATATTAAAGCCCGTGTAACAGACCACATCTGTGCCATGAAAGCCTCAGGGAATCATTCCTCTGAAGCATAAAATATGATCAAATTCCTCGATTTCTTTCTAATATGACTCTAGCCTTCTCTGGATATTCTTTAATGACAATAGATGAGAATCCAAATGGAGTTTTGAAGACCTTGATGTAATTTTACAGCTATAATGAGAATAGCTATTTCAGGAGATTTATATGTTGCCACAGACATTTGGTCTCTTATGTGTGAAGCTGTGCATACACCGTTATGACTGTATTATGGGCATGAAATGTAAGAATTCACTTCTTTTGGTGTTTATATCAGTCATTAAAGTATGATCAATAAATCTAGCTACAGAATTACATTTGACTTTGCAGTTCTAGTTATTTATCCAGCTAGCAGTTAAGAATTATTCTTAATATTCACTCACCAGCCACTTGGAAAGAAACATCTGTACATTTGCATAATCATGCAGTTATCCAACCAGCCAATCACGTGACAGCAACATAATGCATAAGAAAATGCAGATATAGGTCCAGAGCTTCAGGTAATGTTCACATCAAACAGAAGAATGGTAGCTGGTTTGAATATATGGTCTCCTGCTGTTACCTCCAGGTTTAATGCATTGTACATTCTGAAATGCTTTTCTGCTCACCACAGTTGGAAAGAGTGCATAAAGTTTACATTTACAGCATTTGGCAGATGCCCTTATCCAGAGCAACTTACATTGATTTCATTTATACACCTGAGCAATTGAGGGTTAAGGGCCTTGCCCAAGGGTCCAACAGTGGTAACTTGACAGTGGGCTTGAACTCATGACCTTCTTATCACTAACCCAGGGCCTTTAACCACTGAGCCACCACTGCCTAGTTAAGCTATATTATCATAGCCTTCCTGTCAGCATTAACCAGTCTGGCCAGTATGGTAAAACTGCTACTCACTGGATGTTTTTTGTTTTCCACGCCATCCTTTGTCAACTTTAATGATGGTGTATGTGAAAATCCCAGGAGCTCAGTGGTTTCTGAAATACTCAAAAAAGCCTGTCTGGTACCAACATCCATGCCACAGTTAAAGTCACCTAGATCACTCCATTTCCCAATCTGATTTCCCCCTCATTCTTATGTTTGTTGAGTACATGAACTGAAGCTCTCACGGATGGGTCTCCAGGAGAGCCGGATGCAAGTGCAGATGACTGACTCTATCAAATAATACACAAACAAATACAGACAAGGAAAAAACTAAACTAGGAAAATAAAAACAAAATCTAGACTAAAGCAAGGTCAGCATACTGTACATGCAAGCGACTCGCAATGCAACCACAAACTCAACAACAATGCTCAGCAGCTAAGGGAACAAATGCACTTATACAGGAGGAGAAATTAGGGAAAACACAAAACAGGCGCACACAAACACAGGAAGTGAGGCAGATATAAAAGGAAGAAATGAAACCATAAGTTAGATTGCTCTCTAGTAATCTTGAGGGAAATGTCCATGATGGACATGACACTTGATCTGTATCTGCGTAATTTTATGCAGGTTATGCTGCTGCCTCCTGATTGGCTGATTGGCTGAGAGGGTGTCTCTAATAAGATGACTGATGAGTGTAATGTGAAGCATAAAGAATGTGAAGTAGATTTAATTTTGTTCAGCAAACCAATAACGTATATATATGATCAGTACTGTGTTCTTGTGTATTTATTGATAGAGAGGTTAGCACTATGTCGCTAATCATAATGGAAACATCTGTTATTAATAAGGAGTGTGACTTCTGATTTCAAAACCTCCTAGAAGATAACTACATATGGACAATTTCTAGGAAAACTTTGGACAGTTCTAGAAATTGAACCGTTCTTTAAGAAAGCAGATCTATAATCTTGCTTTGAGGAGCAAAAAGCAAGCAATGTGAATTGTTTCACTTTTCTAGACCAACCATACAATACAAAATAAAGAATAGACAATAACTCAGCTCTCTGCTTCTCAAGGCCTTTTCACATTTGCATGGAAACTTTTGGCATAAAACTGAAACTGTGCTTACCACTTCAGCCATGTGTCCATCATCAAAAACTCCAGATGCAAGATTTTTTATACTAATGGTGCTCAAAGGTGTGTCTAGTAGCACTGTCTATTTTGCTTGACTGGTAATGCATACAACACAACATATGACACTACACAAATCGAATAAAAAACACAAAAATTATGGCATGCTCTTTCCCTTGTCAATCACAGATATACGAGCCAATGGTGGGCATCTGTACACTTATGTATAAGGAAGAGGGCGGACAGCGCTTTTCTCCGAGAGTGTCGGTGGGTGGGAATTGGCAGGTTACCAATTTAGGCAAAAAATAACATATTGTATGCTCTGGCTTTCACTGTCACCACATCATAACGCAATAGAACACATATATGAGATTTTAAAGCAATGTGTTAGACAGAGCACTCTCCAATACCATCATCAAAACATAAGCTGAGGGAATATCTTGTGGAAGAACAGTGTTCATCCCTCCTGTGCAGCTCCAGAATCTACGCCAAGGCACATTGAAGCTTGTGGTGACTCAACACCTTACAAAGACACACTTTAATTTGTCACCCATGTGTATTAGATAGCGCATAAGAGAAGAGCAGTACGGTTTTTATATGCTATATATATGTGTGTGTGTGTGTGTGTGTGTGTGTGTGTGTGCGAGAGAGAGAGACTAGGAGACTATGTGTATGAACAGCATGGGGGAGAATTTTAATGGCTGTTTTTACTGAATATTTGTGCTCTCGGCTGATTTGACAGAGTGGAGTCTATGAGAAGAACAGGAACTTAAACTACCTGCCCTCTTATGGGCCAAACATTCACAGCAGAGAGGATGATAATGAGACAATAAGCAATGCTCACTCTCTGTCTCCTGCTTTTTTCCCCCTCTCTATCCTTCTGCAATCTGTTTGCAACGTTGCTTTGAAGACTATAGCCTAATTATTATTGAATTATAACCAGACTGAATGTTGGCTAAAATAGAATATGGTCCAGTGTCTGTTTTCATCTCTCTCTCTCTCTCTCTCTCTCTCTCTCTCTCTCTCTCTCTCTCTCTCTCTCTCTCTCTGTTTGTATGAATGAAAGCTGGTAGTTTCTCAAAAGCTTAATCACACTTCTAATGACATACTAGCTCTCAAATGCAACCAATACAAATGTATGCTAATGTTCAAGTTCGCGTCGCTTCTCAAAACACATAAATTCAATTAGTTTTATGAAAGCACTCTGTCTCACAGGCACTCATACAGCCGTGCACGTCAGGGGTTCCAAATACAAATTAATGAGGAGAGAAATTAATAAAAGATTAAAAGCATTCATCTAAAAACAGGAGTAAAGGCACTTAGAAAAGGATTACATTTTGTGTAAATAGCATGTTGTGGATAGATATGATTGATTTTCACCAGACAGAGGAGAGATCTTTTATTTATATTAGCCAACACTGTATATTATTATGTACAGTATGATCAATATCTACGCTGACTGAGAATTAAGTAGCGTTTTTGAGATGACTTACCTGACTGCTTTTGTGAGTTCTTATTTTCCTGTATGTGTGACACTGCAGCAATTAGAGCAATTAAACCACAGAACTTTGTTTAATTATTTGCAATGGCTTACACCGAGGGCTTGTAAAAGTCAAATTACACAGTATAATCTCAAGATCCTAATGTTTCATCAAGTATTCATGGTGGCAATATTGCAGAAGGCTTTATGTAAGATTTTGATGGAAAGCACACTGGCACAGTGGGAAGCATTGCTGCTTCATGTATCCAGGGTTCGATGTCGATGGTTACTAACGTTCTCAGAAAGTCTGCACTGGTTTCCTCCAGGATCTACGGCTTCTTTCCACCTCACAAACATACCAGTTGGTGGATTATATATGATAGACTGCCTGTAGGTGTTAACGAGTATGTGAATGTGTGTGTGTGTATGTATGTGTGTAAGAGAGAGAGAAATGCGCTGCAATGAACTGGCATCCCATCCAGGGTACATTCTTGCCTTGCACAAGGTATTCCTGGGATCAGCTCTAGATCCACCGTGACTGTGATCAGGATAAATCATTATTATAGAACGTGAATGAGTTTTAAATGGGGTCGGGGAAAGTCTCCTCAATCAAAGGTACAAAAAACCCTTCTAGAGTCAAGGGGTTAAACATGTGAAAAATCAAAGCTTTATTGAAAACAAAATAAAGCGGTTCTTCTCACACCTCCAGGGTCGGGGGTTTGATTCCTGCCACTGCCCTGTGTGTGTGCGGAGTTTGCATGTTCTCCCCGTGCTGCGGGGGTTTCCTCCGGGTACTCCGGTTTCCTCCCCCAGTCCAAATACTTGCATGGTAGGCTGATTGGCGTGTCCAAAGTGTCCATAGTGTATGAATGGGTGTGTGAGTGTGTATGTGATTGTGCCCTGAGATGGATTGGCACCCTGTCCAGGGTGTACCCCGCCTTGTACCCGATGCTCCCTGGGATAGGCTCCAGGTTCCCCGTGACCCTGTAGGATAAGCGGCATAGAAAATGGATGGACGGACTTCTGCAGATCGTCTGAATGAATACAGTCGTGTCACAGGTTTCTGAAACAGTAATCTCATTTAGGTGGGGCTTACCGCATTTCTCTTTCCGTCACACCCCTCCCTTTCACCACAATTAATTCACCTGGTCATACTTTATTTATAATTGTGGCGTGAGCTCAGTCAGCTTATTTTAAAAAAAAAAAAAAAAAACAATTTCATTTTATAACATTATCACAGTTCAAAATGCTGATTTGTCATCCAGTCACTCTTAAAATGCTGATTGTTAATGTGACTCTTTATCATATGCGCAAATGCTGATTTAACATTCTTAATCTTCTACATTGTCATCTTAGACTTCTACACTGTCAGCACTAACATTTTCATGACTAAAGCACATTCAAAGTTATTTTTAGGCCTCGGATGGATACAAAACATTTCTTGTAGATTCATTCACGTTTTTGACTGAACTTAATGGATTATACAATAATCATATTCAAATCACACTTCGATCAAGAAAAATACTCTATAGTGGTGACGATTATTATCCGGACACTGTTTTCATATAAATGCCCTCTACGCAAATGCCTAAAGAAACAAAAAACATTTTTTTTGGATTTTGACTTTGCTTTATTTTCATATTTTCTCTATATAGCCTTGCCAAAATTATGTCTGTTTCCTGTTCCTGTTTTTGAGTATGACTTCCTCTATCTGATTTGCTTCCATAGACATAGTTTAGTAAAGCCTTTAATCTGCACCTGCATCTTCCCGTCTGCTGTTTATATCACCTACTGCTATAAACACAAGCACAATTATGCTGATTATGTCATTAGTTATGAACGCAGTTGTATTACATTGCTTTCTTTTGTGTATGTGTATGTGTGAAAAAAAAAGAGACCATAATATAAGAGATAAATTTGTATATTTACAGCTGGCACTATTGGTTTTCTATGTTATTATTGATTATGCACTAGGCTTATATGACTAGACGACACAAATAAAACTGGAAATTGCAGTTATATGGTTATGATATACCTCATAACTCTCACGCTCGTTTTTTGACTTTAAAACTGCTCTGTGAAAAAACCCCCATCTCTTAGCAAACATCAAGGGACATAATATACTTGGAGAAAGACGCCAATAATAAACTTTGATTCATATAGCGCATTTCATACCTGAACTGTAGATGAAAGTGCTTAACAAAACGCACTTTATTGCTTGTAGTCCTGAAGTGTGTCATAAAAGTCTTGAAAGGGAACATTTTGCTGTGAGTTGCGAGTGCATTAGTGCACTTCAAGGAGCCAGGGAAATAGGAATATTTTGTAATCCTTTGTACTAATGTACATACAGATGAGTGACAATTTTAAAGGAAAAAAACAATGCCTGTTATTGTGTGGACAGTTTTGCTGACATGCTTTGAGTCTACTTTGTCCTTTTAGACTGAAGCATCACAGCAAATCAATACGAAATTCTTCTGACTGATCACCTGTGATATAGCATGTCTTTCATTATTCCTCATGGGTGTGGTCTCCGATGGATGAGCATGAAAACGACATAAATCATGTGCTATGGCTTTCACAGTCAGCAGATCTGAGCCCAGTTGAACACCTATGGGAGATTTTAGAGTGCCATGTTTGACATTGCAATGGTGAAGGTGAAATGACGTCTTTTGTGAGAATGGTATTCCTCGCTCCAGTATAGTTCAAGAGACTTGTACAATCTAAGGCACATTGTAGCTGTTCTGGCAGCATGCAGTGGTTAAGCATACTAAGACACTGGATCATGTTGTCACGTTTCCTTTAATTTATCACACATATTTCAAAGAAAATTGTCCCAGAACACTATATATAGAAATTTTTGTGATGTCTTGAGCTATACTGCTGTTGGTTGGTCATGTATTTTCATTATTCCGGTGAGAAGTTGACAGTTGTGCAGCACTCTGACATCACATGGGGACAGTGTTAGCACAGTCACGATGACGTTTAAAAGGAGAAGAAAAATATTCAGCTTTCACTGTAAGAAACAAATGTGCAAGAGCTTCTTTTCTCGCTCACCATTTCCCAAAGCCGTTAAAGTCATATTAATGAGAAATCCAGTGTAGAAGCATCGGATACATCAAATGTTGAACTCCAGAAGAGTTCCAGAAAGCAATGCAGCGATATGACATTGATGCAATGAGTTACGGCAGAAACTCGACATGGCTAGTTAGCAATCTACAAGATGACAAGGACAATTGCACTGATGGCACGTATTAGCATGAAAGCTGAAGTTTTAGAAGCTGATCTGTTTGAGAAAAGTGCACAGGCGAGGAACTGAAAGAGCTGGACAGATGAAAGGACTAAAGTGCTGCTGCAGCTCTCTCTTTAGGTAAAGAAAATCACACTCGCGCCACTATGAGCAGGTAGGAAACCATTAACCAAAGTGAAAATAGACCAACATGTTGTTGAATGAAGTTTTAACTAAAAACCTTGGACCTCAATGGAGATGACATCCATCCATTTACCACGTATCCTACACAGGGTCGCAGGGGAGCCTGGAGCCTATCCCAGGGATATCAGGGCACAAGGCGGTGGACTCCCTGGACGGGGTGCCAACCCATTGCAGGTCACAGTTGCACACACTATGGACAATTTGGAAATGCTACAATGCATGCCTTTGGACTGGGGGAGGAAACCAGATTTCCTGGAGGAAACCCCAGAAGCACAGGGAAAAGATGCAAACTCCATGCACGCAGGATGGATTCAAACCACCAACCACAGAGGTGCGACGCAAACATGCTAACCACTAAGCCACTGTGTCTACCTGGAGATGATGTGTTAATTATAAAGAATGTGCAAGTCATTCAGGAAGGATTTTTCCTTTAATTATACCAAATTGATACTTTAGCATACAAAAATATTACTCTATCAGAATACAAGCTTGCATCCTAGGAGCAGGTCTATTGCATAGGGTAGTTTTTATCATTCCAATTGCCACTTCTCTTCCACAGTCCCTAAGATATGAAGCAAAATTGTATCCAGGACAATGTGACTATACTACCAACATTGGATAGAACTGTATCCATTATTTATGCCTGTATTCACTCAAGTAACCAAGACAGGGCTTCAGCTCAAAATGCACTTTGTTGGGCTGTCACTGACTGTGTTTACATGGACAGCAGTAATCTAATTACTGACCTTACTCTGAGTAAGACAATATTGTGATTAAGATGTTTACATGAGTTGTTTTTAGAATATTAGAATATTCCTTTTTTACTTGTTATATAACATAGTTCGATTAACAGCACACGTCATTACGTCCCCACGCCACGCCGTCCGACGTTCCCTCCAGAATTTCACGCATCGACATACAGTTGGTCTTCGTTATGGTACCATATACAGTTCTGTGTGTTTCATTTTTAATTTTTACGAAAGCTTCAAGTGCAGTTAATTATTTGTCATGCTGTACGTGCTAATAGACGACTGCTTGAAGCCGTGGGCTGCGTCCCAAACCACATACTTACATATTATATAGTAGCTGAGATACATGTATTTCGCCTACTATAGATTAGGTAAGTACGTGGTTTGGGACGCAGCCGTGCTCTCTTGTTTGCCGTTAAACGGTTGAGCGCTGCCGTGTGTGTACGTGTCCTGTCACAAAATGCGGTGAAAACTCCCACACGATGTTAATAGTGAGATTAAGGTGTGTACATGTCTGTAATGCACTTCCATAATGTGACTAAAACAGGAATACTCCACACGTCTTAATTCCATTTGTGTTTATTTCGAGTATGACTTTAGTCGATTAAGGTCATCAATAATCGCTGTTTACATGCTAGTTTAATAATCAGAGTACCGTCTTAATCGGGTTAATATCGGATTATTGTTGTCCATGTAAACATACTGATTGAAAATAAGGTGTTTCTATGTGAAGTTTAACCTAAAAAAGGTGGAAAATGCTTTGCATAAATATTCACCCCCCTTGAACCTCACATTTTTTAATGATACTACCTATGATTTACCCGATATAAAATGCCTAACATTTGAGTTTTTTTCTGCGACACAAAGAAAGCAGACAAGTAACAGTTGCATACATATTCATCCCCACTGGGCCAGTACTTGATAGAACGACCTTTGTGACCGTAATTATAGCTGCAAGTCTTCTGGTATATGTCTCTGTCAGCTTTGCACATCTGGATCCTGATGTTTTCGGTGGAAAAATTGCACAAGCACTGTCAGATTGGTATTGCCACAGATTCTCAACCAGATTTAGGTCTCAACTTTTATGTTTTATTTGCGAAGAATTTTGCAAACTATACTGAATCCTCCCACTTCAATATCTATCTATCTATCTATCTATCTATCTATCTGTCTATCTATCTATCTATCTATCTGCTTCCTTCTGTATGTTTTTGAAAGCTATCTAGATTCACTATTATGCCAAAACCCCTGACTGAAGTAACAAGTTGTGATGATGATGATGATGATGATGATGGCTTATGATAATAATGAAAGATGCTTTTCTTGAGGTTGAGAAAGAACAAATGTGGTTTGTGTGGAATCGGGGTTGTTCAGGGACACGGTAGAAAGGGTATATGCGTCATTTCATTCTCTTCATCCACCAACGAGTTTGTCCCCTTCAGGCCTGCAGTACAATCAATAAACCATCTTTTTCCTTTTTTCTCTCTCAAAAAAGACTTAAATAAGAACCTTTCGCTTTATTATTAGCAAGAATGAGACTACATAGTACTTCATTAGACTAACAAATAAATTAATGAACCAAAACATTTCATCATGTTCTACAATGTTCTACACTCAAAGTGCTGCTACACCAAGGAAAGTCTGAGTGCAAATAACAAAACCTCTGGTATTAAGGCTCCATATTAATGACCAGAAAGTTGTGAGGTTAATCCAACATGCCCTTGAGCAAGACCTTTAAACCTCAGAAATGCATCCGTATGCTCGGATTGCATCACTTGTAAGCTAATCATTCATCTTCAGTATCCGCTTTTTAAATTCAGAGTCTGTCCTGGGAACAGAGTCTATGAAGGGAATATACCTTGGATGGGATGTTCATTGCTGGGCACTACACATACACACTCATCCTCATTTGATCTATGCGTGAATCAATGTTTAAAACATTCCCGTGCTGGTTTTTGATTGTCACCAGCATGGGATGGTCAAAACCAGCACAGACGTATTCAAAACAAAACATATATATATATATTTTTATTTTATTGCACAACGTGTGATGGGTTTTGCTGGTTACCATGACATACTGGTGGTTTTTGTCCAAGACATGATGTTTTTGCCAGTATGCTCATACTGGTTTATCTGGCCTCTAACATAGCTTTAACATAGCCTTGCTTATTCACCAGCTAAAGCAGCAATAAGACCAGCACTACCCAGTTTCAACCAGCTCCATTCCAGTGCTAACCAGCAAAAAACATCTTAAATCAGCAACCAGTATTGCTTGTCTGTGCTGTCTTCTTCAGCAGGGTAGTACTTAATTCCAACATTGTTTGTATGGTTTCTTCTTAAAAGGTCTGTGAAAGCTTACAAACATGACAGCCCAAACTGCTCCAACAGTGCAAATGTAAGTGTTAAGTGATAGTATAAGTGTAAGCTTGTTACATAGCCAGCTGACATTCAATTCAATTCAATTTTATTTGTATAGCGCTTTTTACAATAGACATTGTCTCAAAGCAGCTTTACAGAAATATCAACACGGTATACAGATACTAAAGGTGTGAATTTATCCCAACTGAGCAAGCCACTGAGTGGCGACGGTGGCAAGGAAAAACTCCCTAAGATGTTTTAAGAGGAAGAAACCTTGAGAGGAACCCGACTCAGAAGGGAACCCGTCCTCATCTGGGTAACAACAGTTAGTGTGAAAAAGTTCATTATGGATTTAGATGAAGTCTGTATGGCGTTAAGAGCAGCCGTAGTCCCAGCAGTCTGGAATTAAAGAAGATTTGAGCTCCATCCAGAGGCAGAAAGGATCTGGATCTCTAGTATCTCCATAAATTCGTGTGGGGCTCGGCGAAAGGAGAGAGGGAGAAAGTAGAACAGAATCTAGTCAGGGTAGGCTTGAGTAAACAAATACGTTTTAAGCTTAGACTTAAACACTGAGACTGTGTCTGAGTCCCGAACACTAATAGGAAGACTGTGATTGATATACCGTTTTGCTTTAATGGATGTAACAGTCACCCCACCCCCCCCCCCCCCCCCCCACCCCCCAAAGATTGTCAAAAGTCACTTCATGCTTAAAAATAATCAGCTCACAGCTTACCTAGCATAAGCAGGGAACTTCTAGTATTGTTGGCCTTAGCGTGAGAGCAGTTATCCAGCAAAAAGTAGGTTGTGTTTTTTAATGTACTAAAGGTATTCGTGTATTATGATTCTCAAGGGTTTCCTGTAAACAATGCCTGCCGACTTTCTTTTTTGATTAAAATGCTTCCCAGTGACACAGCCGCTTTGAAGAGCAGTCCGTATACACTTGCCCAGGTCATGCAATTTTTAGACTGACTCCATTACTATAAAGCGCTGGTGAGCTGCGTTTCGGAGAGATGAGCTTCAGGGGGGTTTAACGGGAGAAACATGTCAAATATATTCAGTTGTAATTGGTTCTCCTTCTACTCCAGAGTAAGACAATACACATTTTGTCCTCTCTGTGTGTTTATTGTTTGAGAAATAGAAGAGAGAACCTCGAATGTGCAGTGAATCTCAGGTGACCGCAAACCAGTCTAAAATATGGTCGACTGTGAGTGATGTCACTTCCAAATATAAACACGCCCCATAGTACACTCCTACCCCAACACTGATTGGCAGGTTTCTGTGCAAGGTGCAAGGCATGGGAAATTCAATTGCAAAGGGATTTGTGATTCCGTTTGAATATAGGCAGGCTCCATACGCCACAGTGTGGAAGTGAAATAGAAAATGGTGTAATTGCTATAGCTATTTCCATATGACAGGGTCATAACTAGGGTTGCCATTCGTCGCGGTTTTCCCGGGATTGTTCCAATACGTAACATTAGCAAAGCTAACCACAAAGTCTTTGCAGGGTGCAGAGTCACTGCTACGGTGTTGTTCTACAAGCATGTTTTTCAACAATTTTTGGAAACAATATATATAAAAGTAAAACACTTGAAAGCAATACGAATTAAAGAAGGATAATATGATACAGAGGCGAGAAATGTCAGTGTTAGGTTGCCCAAATTCAACAAGTTAAAAAGTTGTTTATAATCTATTATAAAACATCTAATCATGCTTTCATTGCTAAAGGGAGTATACCTTTGGACATGTTGATGAGATTTTATAATAGAATATAATTTGGCAGTATATGTTTACACGTTAAAGTAAAAAATCTGTATTTAATGTCGAAAAGGACAGCAGCAGACTTATTATTATTATTGCTCGGACAAAGCTTAGTTTATCTTGGCAAGGGGTTCTCTGGAGATAACCTAAACTCCTAAACCTAAACTGAAAATGCACTAAACTCCAATTCTAGAGTCCAGAGTGAGTGCAAATGCGTCAGGGTCAGGGAGTACGTCTGGGTCAGGACAAATATAGGTACGAGAGGCAATAGGGAGTCCTACAACTTTTAACATAGTATATTTGCAAATATAGTCCCAGCCCCCCCCACCCCCGAGAAAAAAACAAACAAACAAAAGAAAACAAACACATTTTGTCCGAAGTATCCCGGTTTTTCTCAAGGCAAAGGTGGCAACCATAACGCGTAACACACGGGAAATGCAATTGTGAATGGACTTTGCGTTTCCTTCGAAATTTGGCAGACACTGTTCTATGTGTAAATGAAACCGCAGACGGTTACACACGATTTGCCTTTTCGTTTGAAGTGTCACAATTTATGCGTCCACGTGTAGGAAATTCTGTTGCAAATACAGTTTGCAATTACTTTTGAATAGTGTCCGCAAAATACTTCCATACACATGAGGTATATGTGAAGAAACCTAGGAACAGTGTGAAGAAAGAAGAGGAGGTAATAGAGCGAGGCTTACTGCAGCACTGCTCCTTGCTCTGGGTGGGAAATGGAGCCACAGCCATCTGGCCACTAGCCATGTGTCTTTCTACCATCTTGAAACAGTAGATAAAGAAACACACACACACACACACACACACACACAGCCTCAGAGTTGTCAGCCCTGCAGAGCTATTAGGCCACACGCTCATCTTTCTTCTCACCTTTTCAGTATCAGTCCCTCTGTCTCTCACTCACAGACAGAGACAATTAGAGCTGTCCCTAAAACCCATGCCAATGTTGGTTATGCCTCATGTCAGTCTGTGCTTGTGCGCCCCTGAGGATGGCAGCTCACCCTGCCATGTGCTGCAGCCCTGTTTAGCCCTGTTTATACACGGTTTAATGCCAACCACGGGTCTGCAACACAGACACACACCTCACTTCTCATCATCACTACCCCTCCTCACCCTGTCCTTCGTCATACTGCTCTTCTCCCTGAGGGGAATTCAGGTGCGAACCAGAAGATGCCTTGTGTCCTGAAACGCAGATAAATCTCCTTGCAAATTTCTGGTTTTTAATATTACCACAATATTCCAGAACATCAGAAACCAGCGTAATGACGTCGTTATTCGTTAATCTCATGGAAACAAGTAATACATTTATTGAATGTCGTTTTTAGATCTAGCCGTATATTCATAAGGTTTCACCTATTTATTTAGATATTCATCTTAAAGCATATTGCTCATTAACTAATATAAATTATTCCATAATTATATTGAAACAAATAGGAAAGATTAGGTATGTAAAGGTATGGTAACTGATACAGCGAGTTTAACGCTGCAAGTCGCTGTACTATGAAATTGCCTACTATTGGTTGCCATAGTAACATTTATCAATGGGTGGCGCAACTAGCATTCCACTTTTGACAACAAACCAGTTTTCTTGCCGCTAAAATGAAACATTTTGGAGGGAGAGCGTTTGTATAGAAAATTCACCAGTGTATATATGCATCATATCCTACGAGATGAAGGAGAAGCAGTGTGTGCTCTTTGCTACTGTGGCCATCTATCTGCGCCGAAAGAACAAGTGTCGCACTGTCTGGGTCTACGAGACAATTTGGACTCGCAGGCAGCATGGTCGATCATAGATCATGTGTATGTACTGTCTTCACTCTCATTGGTAGTCATTGCAGCAAGACGCTTCAAATTTGCATAAAGTGAAACGTTTCTCAACTTTGACACAGCCACATCTACTCGGCAATGGCAATGTCGCCGGAAGTCGCCGGCTCTCACTGAAAATGAATAGTCTCCGGTTGCTTTGTCGCTGCGAGCCGCTGTATGCGTGAATGCCCCTCAAGTCTGTGTCTGACAATGGATTCTGGGTGTTTAAAGCCTTAAAGTATGTGGCGTATATAATGTATTTTCTGTGAAAATATTTCTTCACTCAAAATCAAATGTTGCTATTGTATTGAGACGATTAGCATTGCAGACAAAACACAGCTTAGAGTCATATGCTGAACAGAGAACTAATTACGCAATAAATAAACACACACACACGCACATAGTGCCCTCCACTAATATTGGCACCCTTGGTAAATATGAGCAAAGAAGGCTATGAAAATTTGTCTTTGTTGTTTAACCTTTTGATCTTTTGTTAAAAAAATTCAGAAAAATACTCTGCTCTCATGGATATCAAACAACTTCACAGTTTTATCAGAAAAATCTTTGTTATGAACAGGTGTGCAACAATTATTGGCACCCCTATGAATTCATGTGAGAAAAATATATTTGAATCAACATATTATTCCCATCGATATTTTACATTTTTTAGTACAACTGGGATACTAGGAACCTGAAAATTGTTCAACAATGACATCCTGTTTCACAGGGGAATAAATATTCCCTTAGTCATTCATACCAATGGGTAATAAAAAGGAATATAGCTGTGATAAATGTTGTTGGTAAAATGTTGTTGAGCTTCACAAAATGGGAAGTGGCTGTAAGACACTACTGGAACTTCAAATGGGATCGGGTTCTATGGTCAGATGAAACCAAAATAGAGATTTTTGGCAATAAACACCAGAGGTGATTTTGGTGCACACAGAGAGGTAGCCATATGGAAAAGTACCTCATGCCCACAGTTAAATATGGTGCTGGCTCTTTAATGTTTTGGGGATGTTTTTCTGCCAGAGGACCTGGACATTTTGTTAGGATACATGGCATCATGGACTCTATCAAATATCGATAGATATTAAATGAAAACCTGACTGCCTCTGCCAGAAAGCTTAAAATGGGCCATGGTTGGATCTTCCAGCAGGACAACGATCCAAAATATACATCAAAATCAACACAAAAACTGACAATCAAGGTCCTACCATGGCCATCCCAGTCCCCTGACATGAAACCCATAGAAAACCTGTGGGGTGAACTGAAGAGGAGAGTCCACCAGCCTGGACCTCGAAATTTAAAGGATCTGGAGAGATTCTGTATGGAGGAACGGTCTCAGATCCCTTGCCATGTATTCTCCAATATCATCAGGCGTTATAGGAGAAGACTCAGAGCTATAATCTTGGCAAAGGGAGGTAGCACAAAGTATTGACTCATAGGGTGCCAATAATTGTTGCACACCTATATTTAAGAAAGTTTTTTTTTTTTTTTTTTTTTGCTAAACCTGTCTTTTGTTTGCAATTGTTTGATATCTATGAGAACAGAGTACTTTTGTGATTTTTTTTAAAATCAAAAGATCAAAAGGTTAAACAATAAAGACAATTTTTGTGCCAATATTAGACTCTGGAACGGTGAGGCAGCAATGTTACTGTGCCATCTGAGATGACATATTCATTAATAATATTTATTTCTTACTTAATATTTTGATATAAAAAAAAATTCTTTCCCCAAACAGGCACTTTTCAAGTAAACTGTTATATATTCTTGAGTGTGGGGCCATGAATCACGCTGTTCCCCTGAGAGCAGCTGAATAAAAATTAAGGGAATATTTTATACTGAATCCACTTGAGGAACAGCCTCATGGCATGAGCGGGATATAGCAAATAATGGCAATAGGAAAGAATAAAAAAGTATTAGAGATGAATACTATTTGGGTGTTTTAACAACGAACATAGGGCTCAGGCAAATTAATTACACTGCCAAATCATTTCATTCAGAAAGCACACTTTATTTTTACATGGCAAATACTGGCAAATAGCAATAAAAAAAAATCCTCCATGATTCTTAAGATGCTGTGTTTCCTTTTGTGGTGAGAGTTAAAACAGTTTCAGAGAAACTGCACTATATTGTTCTTAACATTTTTTAAATCATATTATCCTTGTCACAAGTTGAGGAAATTATTTGCTCAAGAGCATTTAAAAGATAAGAATAGATCCTCCATTAAAGGATCATTCAATCAGACAAGATCATTTTTGTGTTTGACGGTTTTGTCTTTAGTTTTGCACCGTAGCTACGAGTCTAATGACAGTAATGGAAATCCTTTCCATACACAAGCGCTAAAATGTTCTTACTTGCATCAAATGACATGAGTAAGGTGTGTAATTTCATTATAACAAACAAACAAAATTGCGTAATATATCACGGAGAGTCTGTATTTACAAATTTATGTTAAACTATATCGCTGTCCACATAACGTTCTGGTTACTGGGACAAATCCACCATCGAATACATATACACCAAACAACACTAAGGGAAAAAAGTTATTCCAGCTGGGAAAAAAGTTATTCCAGTTATTCCAAGATGGCTGCCCATACAGTGTTACTGGGTTCAGCTACACTTTGAGTTTTTGTGGAAAGTCTGCATGAAATACTTTAAGATGTGGAGTGAGTATGTGCTGGATATATTTTTGGAAAAGATTTTCGAGATAGTGTTCCAAGACTTGTTACATCAGCCTCATAGCTCCTGTGCAAAACAAAAGAAGCAAACAACAAAAAAACCCCAACACCAATCCTGTCTTAGCTAACATTTGGGGTAAATAGACATTAGTTTCAATGTAAATTTGTGGCTAAAATAATAATCAAAGGGTTAGGGATCTAACTGAAAGAACCAACTGATAAACTTTAAACTCTCAGAACACATCGGCAGGTCCAGACTAACATTCCTCATTCTCATAAACTGTGTACAGTTTGCTATTAGCTTCACTGCTTTAGGATGATTAGCTGAATAATAAGATAGAAAGTGTTCTCATTTTTTGTTGAGAGATTTATGATGGGCGACAAATTAAAGGACAAACTGGTGGCTATGGAAAGAATTTTGTTGGTGTGGTTTGACTCCACTTGTCCCGTTTGTGTGAAGTGTCATTAGAAATCAACACAGCGTTCTTCTGATTGATTAACTTTTTTCTATGAGGAAACATTTCCATCCTGATGGCAGTGGTCTCTTTCAGGATGACTCTGCCCCCATTCACAGGACACGAGGGCTCACTGAATGGTTTGATCTGGATGAAAATATATAAATTAGAGGTGCACTGATGTATCGGGTGATAATCAGTATCAGCTGATAGAGGCAATTTTTCATGTTTAAAAACATTGGATGATCAGGGCCAATTATATTCTGTCAATCAAAAGAGGGCGGGAAAACACATCGGTTTAGTGCTGTATGTAAAGAAGATGTCTCTTGTGTGGAATGACGACAGAACTGAAGTTTGTAATCTCTGTAATCTCTGCACTGCTAAAATTTTACACCGGACGTTTTGGCATCGTCTTTTTTTTTTTTTTTGAAAGATTTAACTGAAGATGAGTTGACAAAAAAGTATATATTGCACAGAAAAATATATTTGTAGAGTAGTGTATTTCATATCCAGTTAATGTTAATATATAAAAAAGTGTATATTATATATTAGCAGTTTGATGTTAATGATGAAGTAGAAATGCATTTGTTTGTGGAGAGTGAATGTGAGACTAACAGGAGGATTCAGTCAGTTAATTCTGTTAATATGAATTAATAACAATCACTAAGTTAAGAAATCTTTCTTTAATCTTCAGAATTGAGTTCATGTGTTAATGTTAATGTGAGTAACGTGTTTCTGTTTATGAGACCAGTTACTGTCAAACAACTTGTTGAAATGGAGAGAATAAAGTTTTTAATTTACATTTCTTTCAGAATTGTGGAATTAATTATTATTCATTTAAAAGAAGGTATAAAAGGCAGAACTATCGGTATCGGTTATCGGTATCGGCCGATGTCACGCTGAATAATCGGTTATTGTATCGGCTGGGAAATTTAGTATCGGTGCATCTCTAATATAAATCACATGCTATGGCTTTCACAGTCATCAGATCTCAACCCAGTTGAACTCCTTTGGGAGATTTCTGAGCGATGTTTTAGATAGCACTCCTCATCAGAACATCAACTGAGGCACTTCCTCTTCCTGAAATCCTTAAATTAGCACTTTATTAAAAAATAATTGTGTTGTCTGTGCACTTTTCTTATACTACCTCCCCAACAGAGTTTTTTAGACTGAAGGAATTCTAAGTGCATGATCTAGTGAACCGGTATCAGGGTGTATTTATTGATAGAGACTCCATAGCACTTCGGTAAGTTGCTCTGCATAAGGACGTCTGTCAAATGCCATAAATGTAAATGAATATCTTTTGGATGAATGTGTTCATCACTCCAGTACAATCCCAGAGACTTTCAATGTGCATTGAAGCTTTTCTAGAGTCCCAACACCTTACTAAGACACATAATGTTGATTCTTCATTTCATTTGTCCACCATCTGTATAATGAAAACTATTTCAATATATAACTGGTCCGTTTTGTTCGCAAAAGCAAGCATCTAAACACTCTAATACTTAACTCTCGGTTGCTAATTATGCAACGTAATCTGTGATTTCAGGTGACAGATGGGCCTTACTGCTTCCTACACCAGGCATCTGTGTTGAAGAGCATTAAAAAGGTCTGACTGTCCTCATGAGTGCACTTGTATGTGTCACGAGCAGAGAAAAAGAGGGAGCACAGAGGGAGATAGATGACATGAGCCAAACAGAGAAAGAGAGAGAAGTGCAGAGCAGAAGGAGTTTAATAGAAAAAGAGAGAGAAGGGTTTAGATAGAGTGACAAAGGAAAAGAGAAAGAGCTTACAGCTGATGAAGTACAGGCTCGGTCCTGTGTTTATGAGAGGGTAGTAGTGAGGAGTACACACACACACACACACACACACACACAGTTACTTAAGACCTACACTTTACATAAGAACCCTGTTCCATCAAAACTGCTCTTTTATTTGACAGTTGACCTCAACACTTCTGTGTCATGATCCTCTTTCTCACAGCAACAGATTGAGATATTTATATCCTCTACAGTAACATTATCCTCACTCTGATTTTCTCTCTGTCTTTAGGCCAGTTTCTGTCCTCCATCGGTTATGAGGTTTGTCGGTACATGCCCTTTTTTGTCCACGTATTTTGTAATAAGTATTACCCATGAAGTTGGACTTGGCAAGGGGTAAAACTTTCCACTTTCTGTTTATGAACTTATAAACAGTATGCCAATAAAGCAAAATTGGAGCAGAGTTATATAAATAATCAAACATGATGAACAGTAATAGTAAGTAATAAATATGAACATGTACTTGATCTGTTTCAGCAGAGTATACAGATGAGGAGGTTTGAGAGCTGGACAGACTAAAGTACTAAAGCCCTGCTGCATCACTCTTTTGAAATAGAAATGAAGCCATTATGGAGTAGGATGTAGGAAACTGCTAACCAAAGTGAAAACAACAACAACTGGATGATTTACAATGTACAACTGAAGATCACATATTGATTAATATTGAAATGCATGTTGTCAGGGTGGATTCTTCCTTTAAACAATAAAATATTTCATCATTTCGCATAACAAAGTCTACAGACACACAGTGAACGATGATGTACGTGAATACTGACAGTTACAGTATGCTTCAGTGATGTTTGTAATGTATAGTACAGCACGTTACAGCTGGGTGTCTCTCTTTAGCTGGTTGTTGTTTGTTTGATGCTGTAATTCATACAAATTCAAAGAAATGAGAGTGTGGCTTAATTCAATTTCATACAATTGAAGTTATAAGAAAAAGGTACAAATGCTGACCTTGTCTTGAACCTTAAGCTTAATCTTCAGAGCAGAGCAAAAGCAGCAGAAGAAAATGGTAAAATTTGCAAAAGGGACACCTTGTTGTGGAAGACCATGTTACAGTTTGACATAGTTTTATTGCTCTCATTTTTTTATTATTATTTAATTGGGATATGGCTTTTGTGACTCGGTCTCGTGCATCACCGTCGTGGTGCTTTACGGCTTCATAGTCCAGACTTTGATCCTGAACTCGGGTTACTGTCTGTGCGGAGTTTCACACGTTCTCCCTGTGTCTGTGTGGGTTTCCTCTGGGTTCTCTGGTTTCTTTCCACCTCCTTGATGATTGTGATGGCTTGGCTACTCTAACTTGACACTCAGCGATAGATTGATGTCCCATCCAGTGTGTGTAAGTGACCTGCTCCAAGCTTTAAAGAATAAAGCATTTACTGAAGTTGAATAAATGAATCAAGGGTAATCCCTTGGACCAGTGGCCCATGTAAATCAATAAAAATTAATTTGAACGGATTCTATTATTTGTCGCGTCTTTGCTGTTTTGGTGTTTTTGCATTAGCAGGTTTATTATTTGGTATTCCCATTTCAATGCCTTTGTTTTTTTCTTGTCTGATTTGTTTTCTACTTGACTTCATATCACAAGTGAGCCTTCTGTGTACTCTGCAATTTAAATAAAGGTTGAAGGGCACTGTATTTTTAGGCTCTAGTGGAAAAGGAATGAATTTTCCATTCTTGGGTTTGAGGCTTTTTTCCACTTAATGGATGGCTGCTAAGCAATATCCTGTTTTTTAAACTTAATTAGAAGGAACTATTGCTTAATCAGTTAGAAATAAAAAGATTTAGCCCAAGGGCGATGGTGTTAATTTATGTCATTTCTTTGTGTGGTGGTGTAAAATTTGGAACACAGTACACACAGGTTCATTAGCTATATAAGCAAAGTGAACACCTTATATAAACTATACATTCATTAATTCATCTTCAGGTTTCTTTCCCCTGTAGCCAGGGTTTCAGTGGATTGGGAGACTATCACAGGTTTAAATAGACCCAATTTATTGTAGTGCACCATGCACACACAGATTCACACACTCACTCACGCATACAGATCATTTAGAATAGCCAATCCATCTGCCATGTTTGTGGGAGTGGGAAGGAAACCAAAGAACTCTATACTATACACTTTATACACAATATAGTTGCACAGTGCAGTTTTTTTTTAAAATCTAAGTTGCAAATTTGCTTAAGTGTCATTTTATTTAACACTGATAAGTGCACCTAAGAAACAACACAATCTGAGAGCAGTATGCAGCAGTGGAGGATGGTGGGATTGTGGAGAGACGGTCTTGAATTTCCTCCATTTGTACACAATCTGTCTGACTGTGGATTGATGGAGTCCAAACTCTTTAGAAATGGTTTGTAACCTGTTCCAGCCTGATGAGCATCAACAAATCTTTTTCTGAGGTCCTCCGAAGTCTCTGTTGTTCTATACATGATGCACTTCCACAAACATGTGTTGTGAAGATCACACTTTGATAGATCCCTGTTCTTTAAATAAAACAATGCGCTCACTCGAAAAATGGTCGTCATCTCATTGATTAAAAACACCTGACTTAAATTTCACCTTCAAATTAAACTGCTAATCCTAGAGTTTAACACACTTATAGATATGTAATATTGGATCATTTCCCTTAATAAATAAATGACCAAGTATAATATTTTTTGTCTCATTTGTTTAATTGGGTTCTCTTTATCTACTTTTAGGACGTGTGTGAAAATCTGATGATGTTTTAGGCCGTATTTATGAAGAGATATAGAACATTTCTAGAAAATTCACCACTGTAGAACAGCTTGTTGCAGTGGAATAGTTAAAGTTCAGCCTTTTAGCTCGGCACTAAGAGAGCCATTTGTGTGTTTTGCCATCTCCTTTTATAATCCTGCCTAACAATTAAGAATACACGATTAGCTTGTCAACAAAACAAAAAAGCACAATATGCCATGCTAAATTGGAGCAGTGGTGAAATGAGGACCGGAAATGTTTCTATTCATTAAAACCAGTCTGTGCTCCACCCCCCCCCCCCCCCCCCACTTTATTGCAAATAGGCAAGGTAAATAAAATAAAACCATGTTTGATTTCCCCACAGTGTCGTTCACCAGGAGGAAATTCCCTCTAGCAGAAAGTGTGGGAGAGAGAAGCCACTAAGCCTTGTTCATCTCCAGCTCCATCAGTAAGACTCCCATGAGCTTTAAATTTGACATGACCTTACTGACAGGCCAGTGACAGCACAATCAAGAGGGCAAAATAACCTGTCAAAAATGTCTAAAGATGTCTGGCCATAGAATTCCTAGCCCAAGTTGCAAGTGTTTGCTGAAGATATTCTACAGTAAGACTAATGGATTTGGTGTTTTGCAATGAAGTCTGTAAAATGGACTATGTCAAAAAAAAAAAAGTGACATATGACATGGTCATAATAGCAGTGTTCTGTAAAGTGACATCCCCTACTGCACAACTTTCCAAGCAGAAAAAACACCAGCACAGCCAGCAGAGAAATCAGTGCTCCTGTGCCAAGTTCTGGGTTCTGCTAGAAAATTATATATGTCTATAAAGTTGCAGCGAGAGCATGGCTACAATCCGTGATATTTATATAGATTAAACAATCCATATAGGATTTCCAGTTTTTTTTTTAATGATTGTTGTGGCCGCAGCTGCTTAATTTGATTTTTTTTTTTCTGCTGATTTTTTGTGCTTTTTTTTTTTTTTTTGATGAAAAATTGGCAAAATTGCAATTGAACAAAATTGATTTGCACTGTCTTCCATAGTGATGCTTGTGGGTAAATGAGACCTTTTGGCTGTACTCATGTTCAACACACGTGAACAGAAGAGGGCTTTAATAGAATGCACGTTGTGATGACATCACATAATGCGTCTTGGCCCAAATCTGCGGAAAATCTTTTGAAAAATCGCAAGCTCCTCCAAATATTGTGGAGTTTGCTTGATTTTGTGTTAATTTCAGCGACTGCATTGAAATTCTGGAGGGACTGATTAAAGCATCAGCACACACACACACACACACACACACACACACACACAAATTCACGACAAAGACTAGATAAGATTCCATGTAAATAAATAAAAAAAATCACAATTAAAATATTTGATTTATTTAATTACATATGCTATCTACAATCTAAAATCAACCAAACAAATTCTTTATTCCTACTGTTTCATTTCGGGTTGAAAATATTACAATATTTCAATACCAGTGAAAAACACAGTTTCTGAACATCAGTTTTGTGACATAAATAATCATTTATCAATAACTTATTGAAGTAATTCACTGAAAAGATTTAGACATGAACATATCGGTTTGAGAGCTGCACGTACACATTATGACGCAATTTTACTTCCGAAAGTCGAGAGCACAATGTCAGCAAGATTTCTTCTGTTCTCACAGATTTATTAAAAAAAAAAAAAAGTGTGCACTCGAATCTCTCTGGCTTGGCCAAGGATTTGAATTGTTTACTGTCAAATCTTCTCTCCTCTGAGTGTGTACACGCGCTCAGCTCAATCTCCAAGCTTTTCACGTTTTTACATTACAATGACCAACTGTCTCACAAATATAATACGGTGGGTTGGATCACGCATGTGACCTTATTGATTTGGAAAATGTGTGCATGTGAGTCATTTCATTGCAGAGATTTGTTCACACTAAAGATGCCTCGTAAATGGGAATGTGAATCATCAAGGCAGTCAGATGGCTCTCATATTGTCTGTGCAATGCTACTGCCAAAGCATATTAATCAATCAGAATGGGTTATGTTTTTTTTTTTTTTCTATCACATTGAGTAGTGCTGTTATGTTCTCCTCAGTAGAGGAAACCAGAGAGTAAACAGGCCAGGAAGTTTTTTTTTTTTTTTTTTTTTGGCTGTAAAGTGAGTCAGATGCAATTTGATAAGATTTAGAAAGGCGTATTTAAACAATCGTAATAGCATTTCTTAATCATATTAGATTCTCATTTTAGATATGAAACACTGAATACAATCCCCAAATGTGCAAGATTAATGCTATTCTCTGTCCATGTTATAGCCACTTTTGTTATACCAGACCTGACCATAAAGCTCTCCGATTAATTTTAATATAGTCCCTCTGAAAAACAGCTATATAATACAAGTTTAGAACCTATTCCAAAAGCTTACTCTGTAAGAATTGATCTGTTTATTGAGCACATTGACATCTAGTCTTGATTTCTTGAGACTTGGCATGTAACACTCGAGAGAGCTGGTATTTCATTTATAAACCAATTTCAGTCAAATGGATTCTAATCAGTGTAGCACATCATAGAAACTCGATTTAAAGTGTCAGTGTTATTCCTAACATGATTATCTCAGAATGTCCAAAGACACCAAAGATACAAAACGATGCAAAAATGCTGAATTACGAAGTAAATGATCTGTTAAATATTTTCCGTGTGCAATGCAGTGATGCAGTGTAATGGCTGATATACCAACTTTATTGCGTCAGAGCTCTAACGAAAGAAAATCGCATGCATTTGACACGTGATCACAAAAAAAAAAATATACGAAGGTGCATTTCCTGATGTTATGTTCTGAAATTGCACGTGTTCCGGTGTGCCATGTGAACGCTATGCGGTGATGTGTGAAAAACAATCCCATATGCCCTTCACGTGAAACTAAATGAATGGTGTGGAAGAAAATCACACGTGAACTATAAATAAAATGGCATCCATTAAGTGTGAAACATACAGTAAGTGTCTAAAGACTATATAAGAAATCTATATTAAAACTATGCGTAAAATTTACAATGAAGTTCATAAGAATAAGGGAGTAGGAGGGGCCTATCTACAGTTTTCCATTAATGAAAGTATGAAAGTTTTCCATTAATGAATTAAAGAAAGTATATGAGTGCAGTGACAACTGCATTTTGATTTTCAACCTCATTTTATTTAGCTGATGAATTTTCACAGCAGTATTTCACTGAAAATCTAACAGCATCATGTTTTACACTGATATTTATAAGTGATCATGTAGTATGAACGGTTTTCTGCTCTGAAACCAACGACATTTCCTAACCAATAAGGTCACATGTACTGTATGATTCATACTGCAACACCAACAATAACAACAAATGCATCATATCTGTTAAACAGATTACTGTGGGGATAAAATGAACAAATTAGCAGCACAAGCCTTCAGTGTGGAGATGATTTGCTTGGGAGACCAACAGCTGTGAGCTGTTTATGATCAGAGCAAGAAGGCAAATAAATGCTGGGTTTGCTCCAGGAGATGTGTAGGTGAGCTAAAGATAACACCAAGAGATATGCCCACACTCACTGAAATGTGATGTTCAAAAACACATTACTGTTACATAGGACCTCATATGAAAGTGGTTTAAACCTGATTTTGAAGTTTTTGAAGTTTTGTGTTTACACAGCTCTGAAGATAAATCTCATCATTTGATAAGCATTTACCAAGGGTAGTTTTAAGAATGATATATCTCTAACCTGACCAAAATTATGTGGGCATGTCAGATTACACAATAACTGACATCAGCGTCAAAGCATGCAGGGTTGACAGATTGGTTGGTTGGTTGGTAAGTGTGGTGTATTTTGTAGATATTTCTAGAGGATGGCATTCACAGAATGTGAAAAAAAAAAACAAGGCAAGAGGGTGGTTTGTGTACATGTGACTGCTACATGGTACAAAAAAGCTACACGGATCAGCAGAGAATTGCATTGCAGCTGTGCAGAAGTGGCATGCTTGTCCAGTCTGGTTTCTAATGTTTTTAAATGAATTGATGTCCTCACATTTAACTGCCTATTAACCCATTATGGTGGCAAGCTTTGTCGGTGAAGCTTGACAATATAAGATTAACCTTGTGGTTAACATTTTTCCATTTGAGATGGAAAATGAAAGCAGCAATATGAATAAAAAAGAAAAAAAAGGAATCCCAGATTATAGATTAAAGTATTGTGCTCTTGACTTCTAGTGGTAAAATAATGACATAATACACACTCATCTCATATACACTTAAAATATAATAAAAAAATCCATGGTTGAAATGAAAGTAGCATGACACAAGTTACAAGAGTTTCATAAGCATTAAAAAGTCAAAATAGTCTTTGTATGGAGTTAATTAGACAGCCCATTAAGGATACAGTAAGTGTAGAGGAGGAGTGCAGTGACAGTGCATGACTTTCAGGAGAATTGTGTGATATATACAGTATCTAAAACAGACTAAAACATGTCATCAAGTAAAGCTGGGTTCACGCTGTACGGGTTTGGCCACGATTTGGTCGTCTGAGACAAATTTTGAGAATCCTAAAAGATTCCTATTATCCTACGCCAAAATCTGTAGTCTGTGTTCGCTAGTTTGACGTGTTCCCCGACAGCCGATTAACGACCGTTGCGATTAAACTTCTCCTCACATTAAATTCTGGCAGTGTCAGAAGATTTGAGGCACAGTCCTGTTGTGTGGCTTCTCCTACTCCGTACGAGTCGTCTTGCGTGCGTCTGTTTTTCACGTCTTGACTGTCGTACAGTCTGACATTAATGACTGAGACCCTCCAGTGTGACGCGGCTTACAGCGGGGATCGTGTTCATACAGTCTGACAAGCAACAGGCGCAAAGAACTATTAAAAATCACACAGTGTGCACACGGCTTACAACATTTCTTTTCTAAGAGCTACACAACCCTAGAAATGTCACAGTGGTTTTCTCTTTTTCCTCGCATTTATTTTTAAATCATGTTGCCAAACGTGAACAAATTATCCGCAATACGATGTCCCAGCATGCCTCCTGTTTCTACTGCTCTATGTCTCTTTTCTTTCACCTCTCCCGTGGTCTGATTCTGCTTGAAGCTCACAGCACTTTCTTGATTAGACCGCAATTATTCTGGAATTTTTTTAAGTAATTTTATGTTACATGTAAATCACATGACAGAATCCATGTAAAAGAGTCAGATATGACACCCTGGATCCAGGCCACTGGAAAGTCTGCCACTTACTCACTTTCCATAAAGTGAAGTTACTGGCCCCCAGAATTGGAAAAAGAAATCAACTGTTCACAGTGTCGAGTAAATCTTAGATTTGAACAATTTCCTGGGAACATAACAAAAAAAAAAATCTTCATAGACATTTAAACTCTGAAAGATGGGTATCTATTCAGACTGTATGAGCTACAAAGCCAGTTTTATTTATTAAGTTGTTTAAAAAGTTTTAAAATGGTTTTAATAAGTAAAAATGCTTTCACTACTGACTGTCTTAAACAATTAATTTTATTTTGCTCCGTTATCAACAACTGGCTTACAGCTTGACATGTGTTTTCTTCCCAAGATGCAGTTTGAGTTATGAATTTACTGCAACGATTCTGGTTTGCAATTATATAAATAATTTTGGTCAGGATAGCCTAGTTTTAATTAATTGTAATTCAAATAACAACAATGCAGAATATCAGCGACCTGCATATTATTCACATTATGTTATTGAGCATTTCGCTTTGCCGTCATCAGACTTATGATAGGACACTATGGGGTAAATGTACACTTATAATGATGATGCTACTAAATTTCCATGATTTCTATTTATTTTCCTTTATTGGAATGTTAATAGCTTATTGTACTAATTATCCTTTCGCACAGTGTATTCACATCTTGTGTTTATTTCTGCTCTTATTTATTTAATTTATCAGTCGATTATATGAAATGGCATTATATTAAGTACATAATATTAGTATATTAGTATATATATTAGAATCACACACTCTCAGAATATATAGCATTTTGCTGTACTGTTCCTTGTTGCTGGGGTGGTACCCTCAGGAGAACATTTTGTATTTTATTATGTACAGTTGCGGTTATAAGTTTACATATGCCTTGCGGAATCTGCAAAATGTAATAATAAATTGAAAAAAAAAAAAAAGGGAAAATGAAAAAAAATGAATGAAAAATAAAATAAAATTAGGGATCATAAAAATTGCATTTCGATTTTTTATTTAGTTCTGCCCTGAATACGCTATTTCACATGACAGATGTTTACATATAGTTCACAAGACACAGTACTAACTGAATTTACAAAAATGAACCAGTTCAGTTCAGAAAAATCCTCCAGGTCCTTCACGTTATTTGCTTTTCCAGCATCTTCTGCATATTTGAGCCCTTTCCAACTGTCGCTATATGATATTGAAATCCATCTTTTCACACTGAGGACAACTGGGGGACTCGTACACAATTACAAAAGGTGCAAACATTCACTGATCCTCAAGAAGGCAACACGATACATTAAGAGCCAGGGGGGTGTAAACTTTTGAAAAGGATGACCAGTGTAAATTGTTATTATTTTGTGTAAATATCTTTTTTTTCTTCATTCAATATTGCCTTGCAGAAGCTACATAAAATATTTACGTTTCCCAGAAGACAAAATAATTTTTGCTTTAAATTATTAACATTTTGCAGATTCTGCAAGACGTATGTAAACTTGTGACCTCAACTGTATCTTTTACATGGAAACTCGGACAGATTGCACCTTAAAATGTTTTAAGGTGCATGAATAGACCATCATTAGTTTTAAATAGAATAAAGCTTTAAATGAATACTATGAGCACCTTTCTAGGCAGAAGATACACACTAAAGGCACAAAATGCGAAGGTATTACAACTGGCAACAACAACGACAAAAAGGTACAGTTTAGTACCCTTTCTTCGGACAGTGCATCTGGCTTAAATAATCCCATTTTAATTCAATGAACTGGCATCTAGTTTAAATAATCTCTCTACTTTAACTTCATTAACAGGCAATGCCGATGTGGCTGAAGGGAAAAGCAGTTATTCATTCTCAATCAACGAATCAATCAGTTAATCCGTGTTAAAATAAATGCAGTACAATTGTGAAATGTTGCTAGCTCTAATTTAGCATCATAATTAGCTTGTTACCTAGCATACTAATGTTTTGGCTAGAGGGCTAGAGCTGATTGCTAAAAGTAAACACCGCCATGCTCAGGAGGCATGCTAGTCATTATTTAGCCTGGCTAATTCTATCGAATCAAGATATTACAACTCCTATTACTGTGTCACAAAACATAGTGCCTTTTTGGGCACATATTGTACATTGACTAGATTTACATGAGCTTTTCCAGAGTTATATTTTCTCCAAATGTAGCCCTTACTATCTCATGTCAAAATAAAGAAAGGGGTGCACTACAGAGAAAAACATTAAATAAGAGTGTATTTGTAAATTTGGGGATGTGTGGGAAATATTTTGTTAACTTGCTAGAGGATATAAACTTAATAATTAATATTAGTTAATGTTAGGTTAATTGTCTTGAATCCAAATCAGTTAGACAAAAACAAGTGAATTATTTTACTGTGCGTTTCTTTCTTTCTTTCTTCTTTTTTTGTTCAATACCTGTGCACCCCATTGTAAATGTTCTTGGCTATGCTACTGCACAGAAGTGAAAAGGGTTTAGGAACTTCAGCTTATCTTAATTGAAATGGACTGCAGCCAGAAACAGAGGATAAAATCAAAATGGCCAACAGTTTAAAATGTAGTGCTACTACTACAAGTGCTGTTATCTTGTGAACACACTATATTGCTGTACAATTCAAGCACCTGTATATAATGAAAATAATGCGATTCATTACTGATTATGTAACTACAGTTAGTCTAATAATCTCGACTCCTGGTATTAACTAGCAAAAACTATACTGGCCCAGAATGTCAGCAATATTTCACAAGCCAAATCATATTTTGTTTGAATTTCTTTTGATTAATGTTTTCGTGTTGGCGATTATCTGTGAAATCTTCATCATAAAATAAAATAATAAAATAAAACTGTGCTGACCTGAATGAATGTGGTTGACTTTTTTAAATATAATTTACTCTTGACTTACTGTAACTACCTTGCTATAAAATGAATGACAAAGTCAATAAACTTGTATAAAACTTTGTGCTATATAGAACTTGATGTTCTGTCCACAATGTATTTTATGAAAGTTGAAACATGTATCTGAGGCTGTTAAAATGAGAATTAATTCTTCAACTTTTAGAAAATGCTGAGTCATGGCTAAATCTCTAACTGCAGGAATTTTTCTTTTTTCTTGACCAGTGATTCAGTCTTGCTGTGGTCTCCAAAAGACTGCACAATATCATTTGGATTACTCATAATGGGTATGTAAATGAAGAATTTCATCAGGTTGCAAAATTTAGGATATATGTAAACAGTTGGTCCAGATTCTGAAATTGAACTCAACAATAATTCAGATCAATGAAAATATTTGGAAGTATACATGTATCAGATTCAGACTGATATAGAATTTGTGTCTAAAAATTTAAAACCAAATCCATCACTATACTACGGTCCTAATGGCGATTAAACATTCTTTATATCCTTCATTCAGGCTTAAACTGTATCAAGAAAAAGCACATAGCAGATTTTATTAGTGTACTCTATCTACAGGGGATTAGTGTGTCCAGAGAGAAGAGAAGGGAAGCGCAGATGAGCGAAGAAAGAGGAGAGGAAAGATAAATACAGGATATGTACAGAGCTGAGGAAAGGGGATCAGCAGCTCTCATCCTCCTTCACATCATGTTGTCCTCTATTGGCCCTGTAACCCTGAATCAGGGATAATCTTTTCACCTGTCACACACTCTCCTCCAGCTCACACAGCTCTTCCCAATTATTTGAGCAAAATCCTGAAAAAATGCTCAAATTTTTCCCCAACATTAACAACCCAGTCTTCATCCTCATTAAAATACCTCATTAAAACTTATTCAAATCTTATTACATAAAGCATAATAGCCTCATTACCTGAGATGTTGGCTGACTGTGACAAGACTGGACATGCTGTTATAGGAAGATAATCAATGCTGGGGCGTGTGATAAGATCCAAGTCAAAGCAGAGTTAGTGTTATTAAAAAAAAAAAAAAAACCCAGCATGTCCCAAATTGTTTTATTCCTTTTATACCACAGCACTTTTATTAATGAATCACTGCAAAAAGTATCATAGAAAGTGAAAATATTGTGATATCTTGAAAATGGGAAAATTTAATTAGCATTTCTTATTATGAGTTTACTATAAATCAAATATAAGGTTATTTAGCCTGTTTTTAGATACTCTTACACAGTTCAAGCTTTAGTCTGTCTTATTCTACAGTATTGGCAGATAATTTAGCTTTTTTTTTTTTTTAGAAGTATATGCTTCAAATGAGAAAAATAATCAGCCAACAGAAAATGCCTTTCATGTTTGAAATGAGTTGAAATGTCTAGAAGTAGGTTAATAATCATATATTTTGTTTATTGCAATCTTATTACAGGAGATACTAGATCAATTTGACTTTATTCAAGATATTATCACTCGTTAAGATGTCTTTTTTTTTGTTGCAGTGAACATTAACATTTTAACCGTTTTAGTTACGTTTTAATGTTTGTTCTTTAAGTCAACAACAACAAAAACGCAGCTCGTCGTGCTACCAAATAAAACAGAAAGCGCAAAGTCCTGAAGATGTTCTCATGGCGGAAAACCTTCTGACTGTTACAAAACCCTGACACTGGAGACTCCTTCCATAAATGTTCAACTGTTTACTATTAGGTTATGTATGTGGGGTGGTCTCCATGTAGTGCTGTTACTATAGAAACACTAATATATTGGAGTAAGCACATTAATATAAACCTGTGACTTGAATTATAGCCTTCAGTCCTGTCAGAGATGCTGTTACAGAAAACGAATGAACACCTCCTGACCAATCCGAATCGAGAATTCAACAGCGCTGAGGTATAAATCCATTCAACCACAATTCAGGAAAACCGTTAATTATTAATGAAAATCATGAGTGAAACCTAAATAAAGGGATGAGATGAACAGGCTGTGTTTACCATTGTGTGATTACTCAGCATTCAGATACAAGATGCAGGCTTCACCATCAATCATCCTGGAAAAAAAATAATTAATAAAAAAAAACCCTGCCAGTGACTGTAATTTTTCCATTTCTTTAAAAAGCAGAGTACAAAGTAGAGACAATGGCTGTTTTTAGGACCTGAATTACACATTTCTCTTCATATCATGATTTCCTCAAGTGCAGCTGTCATTCATTGGTGATTACTCATCTTTTTCTTAAGAAATGAAGCAAAAGATCTTGCTTGAGCCAATTACAAAGCATTTCAGGATTGTGTCAGTCAAGAATGGCTTGAATTGTACTCTCTTCCCCTTCTCCCTTATACTCTCTCTCTCTCTCTCTCTCTCTCTCTTTCTCTCTTCCTCTCCCCTCCCTCGCTCCCTCCCTCGCTCCCTCCCTCAGGGCTGTTTTTTGTCGTTCTTGCCGAATTTGTCGCCGAGTTGTTGAATGAGGTCGGCCAGTTCTCCAGTGGCCTGAGATTTCTCTTCTAGCAGCTCGTAGCGCAGGCTGGAGATATCCTGCTTTATCTCCTTCAGCTCACCTACAACACACACACACACACACACACACACACACAGACCAAAAAACACATTATGTTCACACACACAATTACACTCAAACATGCACTCATGCAAATAAAGTGCAAACATACAAAGAGCCTGCATATTGTGTGTGTGTACAATGGTACAAATAAATCCTCACATGCGCTCACACATGCACGCACGCACGCACGCACACAGTCTTTCACCTTTCTATGTAACATGGCCAATTCAGTGTACACAATGAATTCTATTCTGCAGGATGCTTTAATTCGCAGACAAAGAAGGATTAAAAAATAAGTAAAAGTGTCATCGATGACAAAGTAAAGAAAAAACTTTATTCTGTGCACATAAATCAAGAAGTATTTATTTAGTGCACTAAAAACAACTGACTACCATATCCTTCATTTTGTGGACAGTAGAGCTTTGTCTTTAAAAGAAACTCATTTGGATGAGATTTCCGTAAGTATACAAATATACTTGATGTCCCAACCAAGCACAAGATCAATGTTTGATTTACATAATCGATGCTATTTACAAGATTAATGCTATTCTATATGAAAATAATTTCATGTTACGAAATACATTTTGTTTTCTTCTTGTTTTCTTTTTAGCTCCAATTATGTGATTTTGTCGTGCAAAATTTATTCTGTGCACGCAAAAAATAACAATATTCGGTTGGCAGAGTTTTTTTTTTTCCGGAATGCTACAGCTCCATGAATATTTATTCTGTCTCGTTCTCTGGGTCTTTTAAGAACCATTTTATAAGTTTGCAGATATTCCTACAACGTTGCTGCAACATTTTTACTTATAAGAATGTCACGCTAACATTTCAATAATGCTCTAACAGCATTGTGAAGCATTTCATTATTATAGCCCGTGCGCGTAGAATTAGCATTAGCTCGTTTTGGAACATTACTGTAACAACCTTGTGATTCAATACATCATTACAGACGAACTAACATTCGTTGGAAGTAACATTAACATAACTTTTGGAACGTTATCGTCTAACCTTCTGACAACCTGTTCAACACTCTCTAAAGGTACGTTCGCACATACAGAGATTTTAATCTCCAAATCTCCAGTCGCACTACTGTTAAAATTGCAAGTAGGCGTCCGACCTACCCGTTGCCATAGTAACATTTATCAATTTGTGGCGCAAACCATAAAGTAACATTTCACTTCACAACAAAGCATTTTTTTGGCAGGTTCTGCAGGGAGAGCGTTCGTATATAAAATTCACCTGTGTATATATGCATCATATCCTATGAAACATGTCGATCTTGCAGGCAGCGTGGCGGATCACGGATCACCTGCGCGCTACTGTCTTCACTCCCATTGATAGTTGTTGCACCAAGTCGCTCCAAATTTCCACAAAGTAAACTTTTCCCAACTTTGTACACCAACTTTCCACCAACGTGTGGTCAGAAATCGGCAGCTCTCATTGAAAATGAATGGTCTCTGGTCGCTTTATTACTGCGAGTCGCTGTATGTGTGAACATACCTTAATAATGTTCTGTATTATTCCAAAACGAACTAATCTTCTGAGTAATTCTTCTGCTTCACGATGTTATTAGAGCATTACAGATTTGCTTCGTTTAGGAATGGTGCAGTCCAACCTTCTTACGACCTGTTCAATACTCCCTGAACATTCTAATAACGTTCTCTGTTAGCTGTGATCGCACCTGATGTGTCTCTTCACATCATCAATAATTTGTGTTTATTGTATTTGTGGCCGTTTGTTTGGACAGAGATATAATCTGAGCAGTTTGTTGTGTATACATGTTATAACGTGGCTACAAACACAAAACACGTGCTAATAAAAAAGATTTTTACCTTCATTAACTTCATCGTTCTCCCTGTCGACCTGCGCCTTTAGAACATACCTCTTTATAAGGCGCTTCATAATCTTCTGAGAGAGAGAGAGAGACAGCGAGAGAGAGAGAGAGAGAGAGAGAGAGAGAGAGAGAGAGAGAGAGACAGAGAGAGAGACTGGTGAGTGTTCTGGAAATCCTATTCCTGTGTCTTTCTATTGTCAGTTGTCTCAATACAGGATAACAGTGAAATATATTTTTATCTCCTCTCAGCATATACTCTCTCTCTCTCTCTCTCGCTCTCTCTCTTTCAAACGCGCACACACACACGCACACATTTCCGATTTAACATTGCTTTCTGCTTACTGTCCTTCAGCTCCCTATAAAATACTATTTTATATCTGTTGTGGCACCTCTTTTTAGGAACGACTGAACCTGAAAAAAAAAAACATTTAACGTTGAAAGGACATCTTTTATTCTCTCATACCACATCACATGCTTATAGTTTCTTATACCACAATGTCAGTAGTTCTGGCTGTAATATAAATCAGGGGTTTATCGTTTCTATAGTAACAGCTCATTCACAGGAACTTGTTCTACAAACACGTCACAGTTATTTAACCTTTATGGAAGGAATCTTGAGTGTCAGTGCTTTGTAACAGTCAGTAAGTTTTCCACAAATGGAAATTCTTCAGGACAGAGGAGTTTGTGATTGTTGACGAATCGCTGTGGTATAAGAGGAAGATAACACACCAGGACCTGATGTTGTTGGAAGATAATCAGCTTTGCAGAGGTAACAGTAATTCTGCTTCATGTTGGGCGTATTATACCATCCCCAGCATGGATTATTTTCCTATAACATCACTCTCCCACGTTGGGGTTTATTCTTGACATATCCACTGTGTATACTGTATGAGACTGTCACTATCTAATATTTAATATCATTCCCATGCTATAACATGAGAATATATCAACTATAGGAGTCTCATCATTTACCAACACCGCTACTGTCCAACTGCAGCCTGAGGACTTTAATAATGCCAGCAGCTTGTTTTCATCAAATGAAGACTTTCTAAGAATAAACTATTTTAAGTAATGATGTTACTTTCTGGCAAAAATGCTACTGCGGACGTTTTTCTTCTGTAAAGAATTTCAGGTATATGCTGTATATCCTGTACATCCTTTATATCTCTCTGTGTGTGTCTGGTCCTGTTCATTTCCCCCTCTGTCTACATCTCTCTCTCTATCTGTCGTTCTCTTTATACTGTATCACTCTCCTTTCTCTGTTTGTTTGTCTCTCTCACTCTCCTTACTTTCCTTTGTATGCCTGTCTTTCCCTTTGTCTATCAGACTTTTTCTGTTTCTCCATCTCCCTCTTTTTCTCTGTCTCTCTTTGTCTGTCTATCTGTCTGTCAAACTTTGTATCTTCCTCCTTTTCTTTCTTTGTCTCCCTCTTCATCTCTCTCTCTCTCTCAGACTTTGCCTCTCATTCTCTCTCCTTTTGTCTGTCTTTGCCTCCTTTTCTCTGTTTGTTTGTCTGTCCCTCTCTCTGTCTGTTAGACGTTGCCTGTCTCTTCCTCTCTCTCCTTTTCCCTGTCTCTTTGTCTGTCTGTCTGTCTCTCTCTCTCTCTGCCTTTCTTTTTGTCTGTTAGACTTTATACATGTCTGTCTCTCGCTGTCTTTCTCTCGGTCTCTCAGACTTTACATCTGTCTGTCCCACTCCTTCCTTTTATCTCTATCTCTAGCTCTCTGTCTGGCCCTCTCTATCTTCATGTCTGACAGTCAGTCTGTCTGGCTTTCTCTCTCTACCTGGTAGCGTGTTGGGTTTTTGATGGGTTTCTTCACTGTGTTCTCCTCTCTGATTCTTGAGTGAGCTCGATATCGATCCAGCTGAAGAGAGAGCAAGAAACAAAATATTCAACAAGAAAAACATGCATTAAAAATAAATAAAAACTTGTCTCACACCTGTTCAATAGAACTAGGCCTACATCTTACAGTCTGTGTTAAGGGTGGTGTTCACAGGATTACATGACGCCTGAATAAACCTTTTATACAAAGTGAAACACAAACATGTATACAGGCTTATTCCAATAGGCATCAGCTGCCATAATTCTGTATTTGTTAGTTTTGTTGCAGGCTGAGATAAATGAGATTTTGCTGTAGATTTGGTTGACAGGTTATTTTCAATCATTCCTATATTTCCCATCTTTTGGAAATGTTCTAAGATACTCTTTTTATACCCAATCATGTTACTGACCTGTTACCAATGAACCTCCAGCTGTTTCTTTTTAGTAAAACTTACTTTTCCAGCCATTTGTTCCCCCGTCCCAACTTTTTTGAGATGTGTTGCGCCATCAAATTCAAAATTACCTTATTTCTTTCTTAAAATGGTACATTTCCTCAGTTTAAACATTTGATATGTTTTCTATGTTCTATTGTGAATAACATATGGGTTTATGAGATTTGCAAAGAACTGCATTCTGTTTTTATGTACATTTATTTACATTTTTACACAGCGTCACAACTTTTTTGTTATTGGGGTTGTAGAGCCGTCATATTGTAAGGGCAGCTCCTGTGCACAGCCTCCAGTCACCCCACAGATTTTTAGTTGAATTCAGGTCTGGGCTCTGGTTTGGTCATTCAAAAACATTGATCTTCTTTTGCTTAAGCCATTCCTTTGTTGATTTGGATGTATGCTTCGGGTCCTTGTTATGCTGAAAAGTGAAATTCCTTTTCATCTTCGCTTACTTGCAAACACCTGAAGGTTTTGCAATAAAATTGACTGGAATTTGTAGCTATTCATGATTACCTCAACTTTGATAAATGCCCCAATTGTGGCTTAAGAAAAGCAGCCCTAAAGAATGATGCTGACACCACCATGCTTCGCTGTGGATATGGTATTCTTTTGGTGATTTGCTTTTTTTGCACCAAACTGTCACACTCTGCTACAACAGAGAGGCAGAGACTTATCAAAAAAACCTGTGGAATGACTTGAAGAGGGCTGTGCACAGGAGATCCCCTCGCAATTTGATAGATGTGGAGCATTTTTGGCCACCGTGTAGTTTGAGGGTGTTCAGTAACATCAAGAGCAAGAACAGCAATGATCTACCACCAATTAAATCTGAGAGGAAGTCCTGAATCCAGTTCTATCTTCCATTTATTTGTGATTGCTATGTTCACAAAACAACAAATCTTAACAAAAAACAATGTCCCTCTGGGTTCACTGTTACAACTTCCATATAGAACCATACAGCATAATGTTTCCCCATCAGAAACGATTCCATGTAGTACCGCTTATTCTTAGCTATCCAAGGAACCCCTGAGGAACATTTTTTCTAAGAGTGTGTCTGCTAAAACGGCACAAATCAGTTTGTATAATTCTGAACTTTGTTTAAAAATTGTAAATAAAACACGGCCCTGAAATTGAACTGAAACAACTGAAACAATTCTTGCAGAGATGAAACACAGAAAGTATGACAATTCTATGAAACAACAAAAACAACAACAAAAAAAACAGAATAATGAAAGATATGATTTTTTTTTTTCTTTAAATACTTAAGTGTTCTCCGAGAACCAGCCCTACTGGTTCCAATCTAATATCTAATTCGGTTAAAATTTTGTGACACTCTACACACATTCTATATCCACAGACAACAACCGAATTTGTATCTTTTTCTTTATGGGAAGAACAGGTCAGTAGTTTTTTAAATTTCTCAAACCTTTGGTCTTGAGTTGAGCATGCCCATCTCTAGTTCATTGTCATGCCGATGACCTTTGGCCTTACAGAGGTGTACGAGACATGCTTTGATGCGCAAGGCCAGATAGTAGAAGGACTTTGGACTGGGCACCAGGTTAAAGGGAGCGGGTAGCGTGCGGCCTTCATCAAAATATGACAACCACAGCTTAGCACGAGCAAACTTCCACTCAACATCAGCATCCTCCTACAGGGAGAGGGAGAGGGAGAAGGGGAGAGAGAGAGAGAGAGAGAGACAGACAGAGAGAGAGACAGAGAGAGAGAGAGAGAGAGAGAGAGAGAGATGAGTGAAATTGCTGGAAAATCTACCATCTGTGAGCAATAACTAATAGTGTATGTAAGGCCTAAAGCTGTGACAAATATAAACACATTTAATGCAACATCAGTCATCAATAAATTCTTGATATTGCCTCTGTGAGTAATTGATGCTATGTGTTCTGGCTATGTGGTTCATATCATTAATAATATCTTTTAAATTTATTTAATGAATACATAAAAGGTAACATAAGTCATATTAAAGGCTCCTTTTTCATGATTAGAACTAGTGATATTGGCACTTTCTGGTATTTTGCTGACCATTGCTACAGTTAGCAATCTGACGAAAAGTGGCGAAAATCAACTCTTCATATTCCCATTCCTAAAATCTGAGAGGGACATTTTCATAATGATGTAGGCATACGTGGCTAATTTTCAGGACCTGCCTAATTACATGTAATCCTGGTCCTTTACTCCCACTCTCTTCCTCTTGCTGCTTTATCTTTCTGCATGTGTGACTCACTTCCTGTAGTTATAGATCTCATGTGGATACACTAATGATTTGCACTCCCTAAAAACAGCATATGCCCACCCTGAGCTCACACCGGATGCATCCTGTAATTGTCAAGACCTCAGTCAATAAACATCGGATCTATCTCAGCTGTGTTCCTATACTGTACGAGGCACTAGCAGGAGGAAGACAAAAGCATGGTTTGATTTTAATCTGTTTTGTCAATTCTAGCATTCATTTACCTGGTATGAGTAGGTGAATTTACATTTCTGGCTCTTTTTTTTTTTTTTTTTAAGGAAACTTAACTGTTTAAAGTTTTACCATTAAAGAAAGGAATAAGTCTCTTTTGAGGACTACCACAATCCCCTGCCAACAACAACACCCCTTCTCAGCCAAACCTATCGAAAGATCCTGTTTACTAACTGCATTCACCAGTACCTCCTGAGTTTCCTGTATTAATGTCCCACAGTTTGTAACCGACATTGGACAAGGAAATCTTCAGCAAACTCCACCATAGTACATAGCTACTTAAACTTTTTGTTTTTTTTTCATTGTCATGAAGAGGGAGTTAATACTGAAAAGGCATTTGGGACTGTCTACAAAATGACTGAGATGGAGGCAAATAAACAAACAAACAAGTTCAGGACTGGAAGGCATTTTTTCAAATGTTTTTTTTTTCTCAGGCACTTGTGCTCAGGCCATGGTTTAATGAATTATTTATTGCATCATTTATTTTGTCCCATGGGAGGAAGGAGTAGAAGCTGCCTTTGAGAAGAAGAGGCTGAAATACTCAGATCTTGTCGCTGAGTGTAAGGAGGATGGCTGGAGAACTATCATCTACCCGGTACAAGTAGGATGCTGTGGCTTTTTTGGAACATCAACTGTTCACCTCCTGAGGGATATGGGAGTAACTGGAGCAAACCAGCAAAAGGCCCTGAATAACCTGGTTGAAGAGGAGAGAAGAGCAGCTTTTGGCTCTGGGTGAGGAAAAAGGAGAAGTGTTGGGGTAGTAACACCTAACTCGAGGTCTAGTCACAGGGGGTGGCAGGGAGATGTTCCTGCCACTTATACACCACCAGGAGATATTCCGGGGTTAAAGAAGCAGAACGTTGTTGAGTGGTGGTACCTGGCTGATGACCCTGTAGCTGACTATGCCATATGAAACCAGTGGCACTGAATATGCATTACCAGTGCCAGTGGGGTTTGTTACAGCCTTAGTCACTGGGAAGGTCAATATATCTCTGGTTGTATTAGGCGAACATGCCTGAGTGGTATTACGTGTAACAGGAGGAAACCATATGTGACCAATGGCACTGAGCATGCATAGTTATTCGTTGAAGTAAGAAATTAAAACAAACAAACAAAAAGACTATTGCACCTTTGAATAGAAAGTGTGGTTTTGTGATTTCAACAGGTTTCTATAGCGTTTATACTTCACTCATGCATGTGAGTGGGAAAATAGTGATAACGATGATGAGTCTTTATTGGTCACATATACATATGCACAGTGAAATTCTTTTAACATTAACATTAACTCTTTTAACATTAATTCTTTTAACTCTATTCACTCAGCTTTTTGCTTCAGTAGATAATCTTACCTGGATGCTGTAGATCTATACCTCCTAACTGCTGCTGTAATCATAAAGACCTCAGCCCAGGACTCTTATGACCATAGATCTAAATCTAAATATGGATAAAACTGAATTGATTCTGTTTTACTTCAAGATTATACATGAACAAGTTAGAGGTAACCGATGGAAGTTTTCACCTCTAGGATGACAATAACAATTTGTTGAGTCTGGTGTTGTCATTAGTTTTGTAATACATTAGATGAATGAAGCGGCTGGTTCACGTTTGTAGCTTTAACAGAGACTTTGCATTTTATTTGTACAGGTAATAATCGCAGGTAAAATAAATCAGTGATTTGTGTTTAGTAAGCAGAGTCTTTACTATATTTTAAAGCAGGGTTGACAGTTATAGTGGTACCCCAAGATATACATGTAAGAATCAAGCTGTAAGAATTAGGACATGACTTTTTTATTGATTTATTTCCTTTTTTCCTTCCTCATGTAAATACTGATAAGTACTGTTCTGGTTATGTGATTGCACTAATTGAGAGGCTGTAATGTTAGTGACAGATTGTCGCTCCACTCAGTTTAGCACATACACGCTCATTTCTGACCATGCAAAGCCAAAGATGAAAAACAAATTGGCTTGCTCTCAAGGCAGTCAGCAATATGCTCACTGCACAAACACAGAACCTTTAATGTGATATTAAAGATGATAATAGGTAACTGCCAAGTTCATTCTCACCTCTATTTCCTGGTAGGAGTTGTTTATCATGGCTATGAGCATGTTGAGCAGGACCACCACCATGGTCACGTTATACACGCCGTACAGCACATAGCCGATGTTCTCAATGAACTTATGGTCGTACTTCAGAACCACTGAGATCACCTCCGACAAGCCAAAAATGGACCAGAACAACGTCTTAAAGCTCTCCTCCACCCTGAAACACACAAAGGAAGTGATTTACCAGGGTTAATTGCCACCTTCTTTCTTTCACACCTTCTTTTTACACAAGAGGACAGGCAGAACTGGTTATTTTCTTTGAAAGTGTAATGCCTCCTGGAGCACTTAAGCCGTGATGTGTGACACACTGCCATTTTACAAACGATCACTTTCAATTCGATTCGATTCAATTTTGACTTAAAGGAGCTGTATTGGCATGACTGTATTTAGTACAATATTATCAAAGGATCAGGAAAACAGGGAGTACATCAAAAACACCAGAAAATTTTAACAATAACAACAATAAATAGTAACAATAGACAACAATAAATAGTAACAACAGATAAATATAGATAATAATACTAATAGCAGCAGTCATAATGAAAATAATAGTCAGTCAGAGGCAGTAACCGAGTTTGTGAGCAGGGGATCAGTCATCACCAAGGGAGCTGGTGGCTTTGAAATGACTCAATCTTGCATTGTGTGTGTGTGTGTGTGTGTGTGTGTGCGTGTGTGTGTGTGTGTGTGTGTGTGTGTGTTACATTAGCATGGAGTCACATTAGTCTGTCAGTGTGTACATACTAAGCTTATAATAAGGTTTAACATGGAAATGCTATATTAGATCATTTTTAAAAAACCTTTAAGTTACATGAAGTCATATATTTCCCAGTGGGAAGATAGTACCCATGTGCTAGTGTAATGTAACCCCATGTCAGATTTCTCCAGTTGGATACTGAAATCTTTATCTGACATAGTTCGACACACAGATTGATAACGAGCAGGAGCGTGTTTTGTGAAACATTTTTGTTCAGAGTCTAACAAGATAAAGTGTTTGTGATGAATCAATGGTGGTATGTTAGAAAGGCTAAACTACTGAGGTTTATTGAAGAATCACCTCAACGAAAACCTAGAGATTTGACACATAGAAAATGGTGGATCGGATATCACAGAGAAAAAAAAATAGAATGAATTTGATCAGATCCGATAACAAATAGAAAAGATTGGCATTGGGTTCAGAAAAAAATATTTTTTGGGACTGGAAATGTTTATATATACAGAGACTTGATTGTATTTTTTAAATAGATTGAGTGGGTATCAATATCAGCTGATACTCAAGGTTTCAGTGACTGTGTTTACATGGACAGCAGTAATCTAGTTATTGACCTTATTCTGAATAAGACAATATTGTGATTAAGGTGTTTACATGAGTTGCTTTTAAAATACTCCTTTCATGTTCAGGTTTTAAATGTTATAGAAGATAGATCGACTAACGGCACACGTCATTACGTCCCCACGCCGACGTTCCCTCCAGAATTTCACGTATTGACATACAGTTGGTCTTCGTTATGGTCCCGTATACAGTTCTGGGTGTTTCATTTTTAATTTTACGGAAACTTCAAGTGCAGGTAATTATTTGTCATGCTGTACGTGCAAATAGACGACTGCTTGAAGCTGTGGTATGCGTCCCAAACCGTGTACTTACCTACTGTATAGTAGCTGATATACACGTATAGGTTTGGGACGCAGCCGTGCTCTCTTGTTTGCCGTTAAACGGTTGAGCGCTGCCGTGTGTGTACGTGTCCTGTCGCACAATGCGGTGAAAACTCCCACACGATGTTAATAGTGAGATTAAGGTGTGTACATGTCTGTAATGCACGTCTATAATGCGACCAAAACAGGAATACTCCACACCTCTTAATTCCATTTGTGTTTACTACGAGTATGACTTTAGTCGGATTAAGGTCATCAATAATCGCTGTTTACATGCTAGTTTCTTAATCTGAGTATCGTCTTAATCAGGTTAATATCGGATTACTGTTGTCCATGTAAACATACTGAGTATTGGGTTGAAAAAGGTGGTGTTGTATCATTTCTATCAAGAAACTAACAGAGAGTAAGTTTTAAAGGATCTAATTCATTCATTCATTCATTCATTTTCAGTAATTGCTTTTTTTTTTGTAATCCTGTTAGGGTTACAGAGCATCTGAAGCCTGGGACAGGCCTGGGAACACTGACTATAAGGCAGGAATAAACCTCCCTCTCTCTCTTTCTCTGTCTCAGGAAGAAATGTGCAGGAAAATCCTCTGCTTGTGCATGAGCTTATTTCCCTTTTCCTAGCTTTTAACACACACAATGTCTGACATACTGCTGCATTTGCAGAGTGTTTTCTCTAGGTGAGTGAGTGCGTCTCTGTGTGTTTTTGTGTAAATGTCAAACTAAAGAAATGAGGACTCTGAGTGTATTCTGCACTGATCTGTAATACCTGTAATACCAGCATGACTATAAAGCTATATGACAAGAGCAAGCTTGTGACACTCAGCTAGCTAGTTAAATGAATAAAGACATCTAAAGTGGAGAATCGTTGGGCCGTGTGTTAGGATTAACCTGTCCTGAACTACAGTTAAAGTCAGTTAAAGTCTCCTCAAGGGGGGATTGTAAATATTCCGTGAAGCTGAATAAAAATGCTTCAATTTGAAATGCAAATTGCAAACAGGATTCTGCCATCTGATCCATCTTTTAGTACCATCTTAAGGGTTGTTGTGGTGTTCTAGTGTGTTCTTAAGGAAAGCCCACCACACACGCACACACACTAGACTTCCTTCCTGTAGGTGATTCAGCTTTCTCTAGGATAGGTAAGGATGCAACCACCATGATGACAGAAATCAAATTAATCTGCCTCTTTCTCTGTCTCGCTCTCTCTCTGTCTCTCTACTTGACAAGGAGGAATCTGTTATCATCTTCATGCCTTTCTTCTTTTCATTCCTCTTTCCCCCTGGCGGAGTGATCTGTCCATTTGATGTGTGCTGATATCCCTGCCCAGAAACAGCAAAACACCACATGTATGTACACACACACACACACACCTCACATTTGTCTTAATATCCTTGTGAGGACGTTCCATTGACAATTAATAATGCAATTAATTAATATTAAGACTACACATAAATCTAACCCTAACCTTAGCCTCAGCAATTAAAATGATTTTGTTATTTTCTCTTTTATTTATTTATTTATTTTTTACTCTAAGCTGCAATATTTTTCCTCATGGGGGCCAACCATATGTCCCCAAATGGTCAAAACACTCAGATATTCGCATCTTTGTGGACAAATTTGGTCCTTACTGAAATATAAAAACACACTGACCCCTTAAAGTTCCCATGATTCCTCAAGAGTACTTAGGTTTGTCTATATCAGATGGCTTCCCTTTCAGTTCCAAGTAGGACCCACTCAGAAAGCTAGAACCCTTGACCATTCAAAGAAGCCCTGAGTCATGTAAATATGGATAACACGAGTGTCTACATTTTATCATTTAGAAACTTCTAATGACAGAATGTCTTTGACTTGAGATCGGCGATCCCAGAACTAGATGTGTTAGTGCCATTGCAACCAAAGACAACCAGCAACAAAGTTCTGCCGTGCCAGGAATTTTTGATTCCATCTATCCATTTTTCCATACCGCTAATCCTACACAGGGTCGCGGGGAGCCTGGAACCTATCCCAGGGAACTCGGGGCACAAGGTGGGGGACACCCTGGATGCAGTGCTAACCCATCACAGGGCACAATCACACACATAAACACACCCATTTACACACTACGGACAATTTTGAAATGCCAATAAGCCTACATTACGTGTCTTTGGACTGGGAGAGGAAACTGGAGTACACGGAGGAAACCCCTGACGTACGGGGAGAACATTCAAACTTTGTACACACAGGGCGGAGGCGGGATTTGAACCCCCAACCCCGGAGATACGAGTCAAACATGCTAGCCACCTTGAATTTTTTTAAAATCAAAATCTCGCAATGTAACTCCTGCTACAATGTTAATCAAAAATAGTAGGAGTACAGCGAAACTCACATTACAGTCTTAAATACAGTAGTGGTGAAGGCAAAACATAAACAAAACATGCTAATAGACAGAAGGAAACATCCTTACTACCTCAAACTGACTGTTCGAAAGTGTCTGTTTATGCAATCCTGTTTTGTGCACCAGTCCAGATGATGCTGATTGATGACTTTTGCAGAACATTAATCGCAGGTCACAGTTAGAGAGTTATCGTATAATCTGACATTAAGAATGTTATTGCACAGTTTGCTACGGCCAACATTTTTATTGAGATCATCTCGTATACGGTGACAAGTAATAATCTTAAAGGTCTGCTGAGTAATAATCTTAAAAGAAGACACCTAGTGTAAACCCGGCTTTAGTTACACATCGTCTGTAATAATGTTCTTTCAGGTTTGGGAATGCCTTTCTAGAGCTGTTATTACTTGATTATGGAGTGTAATATTTCATTATAATTTTTATTATATTGTTCAGATAGCATGTATTATATAGCTATAATTGGATTATAAAAAAAAGAGAAACTGCATTAGGGAGAGACATGTTGTTCAGTAAGAACTCAGGGAGCCGGTATCTCTCTTTTGCACTTGCCTACTCACTTTCCCTTTCTCCCGTCTTCTCTCTCTGTCTCAAAGGCCACATATAATACTTTCTGTAGGATTAATTTGAGACGCAGTGAGAGGTGGAATGCTGATTGCAACAGCCAACAGAAATGAACATATACAATCACCTACATGATTTTTTTTTTATATATATACAGGGCACCAAGAATAGTTTATGCCGAAGATAAAATGTGAATGTGTCATCAGAAGTCTCCACCATAATTTAACTGAATCATTTATATTTGGTCTATACAGTACTGTATAAATGTGATATCACTGTGCTGGCTGACCATATCTTCAAATAATCCTCAGTTTCCTTACTTGAAAATTAGTCTCTATCTATCTGTCTATTGCTCTGTCTGCTTTTCTCTCTCTCTCTCTCTGACATGCTGAAATAAGTTTGAATATTGAACAAAGATTAGTTGTCCATCAGAGCAGTAACCATGATGATGAGAGGATCCCTCTCTTGACTTGATGACAGATTGATATCATAACTGTCCATCAGTCTGTTCATCTGTCTGTCTGTCTGTCTGTCTAACTTTCAGTTGGTCTGTTCATCTATCTGTCAGTCTGTCTAACTTTCAATTAGTCTGTTCATCTATCTGTCTGTCTGTTCATCTATCTATCTCTGTCTGTCTGTGTGTCCATCAATCTATCAATCTGGCCATCCGTCTGTTCATCCATCCATCAATCCATCTAGCTAGATGGCTTTTAGCTGCTTTAGATGATACTCCCCAATAGCTTCTTCTCTGCTGGTGGACATGAGATTTACTCTGATCATACTGCATGTGTGGCTGGTCACCAAATGCTGTAGAAACATAATGAACAGAAACGCACATTGATGCTCCCCACACGATGAACTTCTATTCTACGCTCCCAATTATTTCTGTGTAAAGTTACTTAGACAGTAAGCCAGACAGCTGACAGTGTCATCTGCTTCTGTGACTGCAAATAGACCTTCTTCTCATGCCTAGGAGAAGGATTTAGGATCACATGTGTGTGTGTGTGTGTGTGTGTGTGTGTGTGTGTGTGTGTTTGTGTGTATGTGCATGAACCTTGCTACCTGTCACTTTTTCACAGCAGTCGCCTGACAAAACTGGTAAAACTAAGCAATTAGATTCAAATAAATTGCATAGACTCAAAAACTACAACGCAAAGCACAAACTCAACGTACAAACGTACAAAAAAAAAAGGAAGCTACTGAAACATTCAAACACCCTGAAATTTGCGCCAGTGGGCATCTGCCTGAACGCTGAGGTAAAAAGCGGATTATTCACCTGTGATCGTTGGTCAAACTTTTTAACTACTGGTGAGAATTGTGGTGGCTTAATTAACATTCATTCTGCCTGCTGTCCCACTGGCTCCACTACACATGTTTAAACATTTATTTTCAGATTTGCACCATTAAAAGTTTAAAAGTTTAAACGTTAGCTGGCATTAAAAAAAAAAAAAAAGAGGAAAAATTGTAATATGAAAACGAATAACAAAACAGTGACATATTTTTCATAATACAGAAAATGTAAAATGACCCATAATGGAGAATTATTCAGTGTAACAAAATATAGTGTATAATACTATTTTTATGACATTTGTCAGACGCCCTTATCCAGAGCGACTTACATTTATCTCATTTATACAACTGAGCAGTTGAGGGTTAAGGGCCTTGCTCAATGGTCCAACAGTGGCAGCTTGGCAGTGCTGGGATTTGAACGCATGACCTTCCAGTCAGATGTCCAGTGTCTTAACCACTGAGCTACCACTACCAAAACTAACAATAAACAACTAGCAATAAATCATCAGCAATTAATTATAAGCTAATGTAGATATAATTGAGCTCAACAAAATATCCGTCTATCCATCCATCCATCCATCCCTGTTCTGTACCGCTTATCTTACACAGGGTCACGAGGTTGGGGGGGGTTTGGCTGGAGCCTCTTCCAGGGGACTTGAGGCATGAGGCAGGGGACACCCTGGATGGGGTGCCAACCCACCGCAGGGCACAATCACTCACTCACACACACTCACACACACACACACACACACACACACACACGCACACACACTACAGACAATTAAGAGATGCCAATCAGCCTACAGTGCATGCCTTTGTACTGGGGGAGGAAACCAGAGTGCCTGGAGGAAACCCCTGAACATGGAGAGAACATGCAAACTCCACACACAGGAACTGAACTCCTAGTGTGAGGTAAACGTGCTAACCACTAAGCCACCGTGCCCCCCTCAAAAATATATCCTACAAAATTACTGACTTTTTACATGTTGGCTTGCCTGAGGCACAAATCATGATCTGCAACTGATAAAAATGACTATTAAGTGATAAGTGATGAGGATTACTATAAAAATACACATTGTTATTTAACAAAGAAAAACACATAATCATTGTTCTAGTGAAGCTTTCTGTAACGAGTAGTTTAACATTTCTACATAATTTGGGCACTCAACAACAAAAAAAAAAACCCTTGGGAAGGGGTCTTATTTTTATTTCTTTCATTTGATTTACTTATTACCTTTTGGCTTTCCTGATGCCTTTATCATGATCGAAGGCTAAGAATATAAGAGGGAACACTTCGGGGCATGCTGTTATGGAAAACGAATCAAATTCAAGTTGGTATGACACTACCCCGTCGATTATGTTTCGAAAACAGCAGGCACATCCTGCTGCGTTTTATTTCTTACTTTTATGAAAAGTGCTCTTATCTGATTGTTACACCGTCAGCCTAGAAAGCCGTTGACAAATTTGATTTCAATGAAAAACAATAGTGAACCTGTCCGTCCTGCCTTCATTCCTGCTCGCTGCTGTCTTTTTCTCCACATTTTACCCTATACTTCTTTGTCAACCTCAATACATCAATCATTCTCTCTCCTTTTCTGACTACATGTCTGTCTTCCCAGACACATTAACCTTTTCTCAGCTCACCTACCAAACTCATTATTTTTCTCTGTTAAAACTGAGATTCTCCCTCCTTCAGCGTTATCTTCCATCTTCTCACAGTGCGGTTCTTTCAATACATCCCTATTCCTCATCCTCATCAGCCTTCAATTCTTCCATTCTCCTTTCTACTCATTTTCAATAGAAAACGTAAGATGCACACACACACACACACACACACACACACACACACATGCACGCACGCTCTTTTCCATTCGCCTAGGTTCTAGGCAGATAGCTGGCATCAATACTAACTTCGCCCACACAGACTGGGCAAGACAACACTCATTCCCTCCGTCCCTACTTCGCTCATCATATCTAAATAATATAGGCCTTTTCTTTCTGTATGAAGCAGTCTAACTGTCAGGGATGTGGGATTCCTTTACTACATCTACTTCTCATTTTGTTTTCAAACATCTATATTACAATAGTCTCTCATATTTTGCAATATTTTCTTGCTAATGCTTTTTCTTTTTTATGTTTCTGCCTCTCCTTCTAAGCCTCTTACTCATTCACTCCCATTTCCATCTGCCTCTGGCGTCATAGCAAGCTGGCTGATCTCCACCCATTTGCAGTTACTTAATTCCCTTCGTCGTCGAACCTCTAGAGCAGATCACTCCCTTTCTTTCTTTCTTTCTTTCTTTCTTTCTTTAACTCTCTCCCTCTTCCTTATTTCATTTCAATTCAATTCACAGTAATTTAATTGCTTGTCTAAGTTATACTGAATAACATTACAGTATTAATTCAACACAGCAGTGAATGCGAATGCAAAAAAATAATATAGAAGTCTAATATAATATCAGTCTGTGGCTCACATATCTATCTATTGAATCTATTAGTATCTATATGCCGGTGTGATATATTAATCTTCTTACAATACTACAGTATAATAAAACGTGTCCAGTGTAACTCTGTCTGAAATCCAGTTATGAGAAAGTGCAGCGATTTCCTACTATACAGGTCACTGTAGATGTACAATTATTGACATTGCTATATTATAATCATTGCTCATTCAAGTGAAAACAAGAGAAAATTGCAGATTTATTTTTAAGATTCGGATTTAAAGCTTCTGTTCCAACTTCACCGAGAGAAGCCAACACACTGACTGTATAAAGGCAACTATTATTATTTATTAATTATAATAATTAATCAAAAATGATTTAAGTTGCTCCCATTCAGAGTCGCCACAATGGATGACCTATCCATATGTTTTGATTCTGGCAAGTTTCTGATGCAACCCTCCACATTTTCCTGGCTCGTGCAAACCTCCAGTGTTGGTTCCCTGACTGGGAATCGAACCTGGGCTGCGGCGATGAGAGCACAGCCACTAGTCCACCAAAAGCAACTATTATTTATTGACTTAATTTGCATTTACTTAAGTAATTCATTCATTTTCATTAACCACTTTATACTATCAAGCTCAGAATCACACCAGGGACCCTGCAGCTGTGAGGTGATTAAAATAACAAATAAGACGACGCCTTATCTACCTAATTAAATCTTTGCAGAAAGTTTATAAAACATCTTTTGGGGCAAATATATTTATATTTTCTTAAAGGTGTGCTATTAAAGTTTGTTATAGATAAACAAAGAAAAAAAAAACCCTTTCCTGTTGTTTTGGATTTTTCATCATTTTGTTTATTTGACATGTGATGGATTTTCCAGACCACCCACATGTGTTATTTCGTAGATAGATCATTCTTGGCATAACGCAGACACTGAAATATTAGTGGCATGGTAGCAGCAATGGTGGGATTTTATAAACATTGTGTATTTTTACTGGCCACTTTATTACACACACCATATTAGTCCACCTTGCAGGTTTGCAATTAGAGACAGTAGCTCATCTTTCCATGCACAGTATGTGTGCACATCATCCAGCCCCTAACATTGCTGCTGGCTGGATATTTTTGGTTAGTTGACTGTGGATATGATGTTTAAAAACCCTAGCAAAGATGCTTATAACAACTCAGCCATGTCACTAACATGTCAGTGTCAGCATTGTGCTAGAGAACGATCCACAAATAAAATAATATTTGCTCAGTAGTTATACTGTGGTTCTCCCATTCCATTTTTTAAAATTTCCCTTTCCACTTTCCTTTCCCTTAATGGCCTAGAGGTGACTCATTATGCATAGTAACAGATAGACTACAATCAATAAATGTAAACCTACAAAGTGACGATATGCTTTGTAGCTCATCTACAGGCCAATGTGACTGATATGTGACTAACGCTCATGTACTAGTGCTTAATCCAATTTACTGTGCCTAGTTGCTCTGTTCCTTCTACAACTATCTTTCACTGTTTTCTGATCACTTGTCGGAGACATATCTCTCATCAATGCTGAGTCTTGGAACAGCTTGAGGCTTGGATTGTACACTGCCTCACTCATAATGTGCCAAAACCAACATCTGCCATATAATATATGTAAATGTAAATGCATGCATATGGACCAAAATACATTTATATGCACACCTACACCTAGACAGATACACATTAAAGCGCAAACACTTAATCATACTCACATAAACCCCATCCTGCTGTAGACACCAAAAATGAGTTGCCAGTTATATTTAGAGAAATAAAAACCCTTACTCACTCCTTCAAGCAGTGGCATTCCTGCAAGTACTGGACAGCCAAATGAGCATGCTGCCCTTCTCCTGACAATATTTTTTAATTTCTCTATTACAGAAAGTTCACCAAATGCAAGAATGTCTTTTGACAAAGTATTTGTCTCAGATATATTTGTATATTTTGCAACGAAGGAGAAAGTGCATCTCTGTCCCTCCTATGTCAGCTTTCTTCGCTAATTAATGTTCACTTGCCAGTTTTTCAGTTTTCTGTGTCTCTCCCCCTCAAAGCCAGTTTCGCATGTGGTGAGAAGGCGGCATAAACTCTGTATATGCTTTATTTGAGTTGATAAAAGAAACGTAATCTGTAGCAGGGGTCAACAATCCAAAACACAGTCAGGGGTGTCCAACTGGATACGCAAAGGGCCAGTGCGGGTGCAGGTTTTCATTCCAATCAACCAGGAGCCAGGTTTTGTGCATTCTGGGTTGCTTTTCTGCTCACCATGGTTGTAAAGAGTGATTATTTGAGGTGCTGTAACCTTCAGCTCGAAAAACAGCTATTCTCATCTGACCTCTCTCATCAGCAAGTCATTTCTGCACATAGTCCTGCCACTCTTGTTTTTTTGTTTTTCATTCAATTTTATATAAACCTTACAGACTGCTGTCTGTGGAAATTCCAGGAGATCAGCAGCTTCTGAAACATCCTGTCCGACACCAACAACCATGCTATGCCAGTTCATGTGAACTTTAACTGAAGTTCCCGACCTGTATCTGTATGATTTTATGCACTGCGTTGCTGCCACGTGATTGGCTGTTTAGATAATTGCATTAATGAGCAGGGTTCAGGTGCAGGTGTTTCTAAAGCAGCTGGTGAAACCATACCAACCATGTTTTTAAACACACTTGTAGGAAAACTTTAAATTACAATACTTAGGTGTGCACCCAGTTATGTGATAGGATTTTCACTCTAAAAGAACAATATTAATATTTTGGTGAAAGAAATCTTGCCAGGGGGCGCACGGTGGCTTAGTAGTTAGCACGTTTGCCTCACACCTCCAGGGTCCAGGGTTCGATTCCCAACGTGGCCCTGTATGTGCGGAGTTTGCATGTTCTCCCCGTGCTGCGGGGGTTTCCTCCGGGTACTGCGGTTTCCTCCCCCAGTCCAAAGACATGCATGGTATGCTGATTGGCGTGTCCAAAGTGTCCGTAGTGTATGAATGGGTGTGTGAGTGTGCATGTGATTGTGCCCTGTGATGGACTGGCACCCTGTCCAGGGTGTACCCCGCCTTGTGCCCCATGCTCCCTGGGATAGGCTCCAGGTTCCCCGTGACCCTGAAGAAGGAGTAAGCGGTAGAAGATGGATGGATGGATGGAAATCTTGCCAGGTAGAAAGGTTCCTTGGAAAGTTTGCACCAGGGTCTAATTAAAATTTCTTAAACTTCTCCAACATAACATTGTTATACGAGAAACACAAGAAAGCAACTAATTAGGAAACCATTCTTTTAAAAAATTGCAGAAAAAAAGAGCCTGTGCGGAAAATCAAAGCATTTTTTATGAGAAGCTGAAAGTCTTATGGATATTATACAGCTTATTGGGCTTCGAAAGTCTTGAGAATACAGTAATTGTGGGAAGTGGGAAGTATCTATTATAAACTCTGGCAGCTGAACGGTATTTGTTTCTTCCCACATGAACCCACTTTCATTCTGCCATTCGGAATGTACACACCTGAATCACTCATTTATTATTTCTACGTGGTTAATATAATTCCCAAGTTGGTTGTTGTCCACTTTTTAGGCATGGGCTGTAACAAGTTCTGTCCAGACACACGTTTCATGCCATGTGCGCCAGTGATGTCAGGCTCTGTGCTGGTTCCCTCTGTGTTCCCACGTCTCACAACTCCCTCACACTTTCTTTCTCTCTCTGTCACCTTCTGTCTCTGACTCTCTCTGTTTGTCTAGCTCAGTGCTTAATTCATTGGACTTCTGACTGGAAGGTTGTGAGTTCAAATCCCAGCACTGCCAAGCTGCCACTGCTGGGCCTGTGAGCAAGGCCCTCGACTGCTCAAAACGTATATAAACGAATGTAAGTCGCCCTGGATAAGGACGTCTGCCAAATGCTATAAATGTAAATGTGTGAATACTAATGATCATGACGTGTGCATCTGCACATTTGTGTGTTTCTATATTTTATGGTTTGTGTGTGTGCGCATATGCCTAGGTATAATCCCTGATTTGTCAACATGCTCTGAAGGCAAAATGTCCTTTAAGTATTCTATAAGCATTCCTTAAATGTACTTGCAGAAAACATATTGCACAGAGAGTCTAGCACACACACATACTCCCACATTTTTTGAGCCTGCATTTGATCCATTCTTTCTTCTTTCATTCTTAAATATAGAGTCTGCAGTGCTGCTGCTTTACCCGGTCCTTTTTTTTTTATTTTTCTCACCTCCAGCCAGCACACTCCCCCTCTCTATCCACCTCTCCCTCTCCTCTTTTTTTCAATTCCTCTCTTTCTTGACTATGCTATTCTAAGCCTGACACCAGGGTGCTGATGTAAACTTAAAAGCACCGGATTCATTTCTTTTTAATAAGCTCACTGAGCTACTTGTTTCCGGTCAGTCACAAGTAGCTGTCTCAGGAAGGGAAAACTCCTGCGCCACAGCACATTATTTGCTAAAATAAGCTAAACATTAAAGAAACGATTTTCATCTCCAACACTAGCAACTGGAGAAGACTTCCTATGCCCCCACTCATCCTTATTACGTTTATTACCTCTCCAATGGCTGAAACTCATTTACTCATTAATTGGTGAGGCTACAGATAAATACGCAACCTAGAAACAAACACAGAATCCTTATGTTAGAACATAAAACGCACAAAATGCCAAATGATTAGGTTATATGATGGATTAATGCTATATTTAACCTTCACAATCCAATGGCAATATAAACGTAACAAAAAATGAGACTATTACATCTTGCCATTGCCATTTAATATTTTTATTTCATGTCATCAGCACCTCAACTAGTTTCCTATCCAAAAATGGTTTCAAAGAAAAAAGGGATATGGATGTATATGCAGAACCTTTATTATATTACAAGTGAATGAAAAAAACAAATGAAGCTGTTTTGTTATTGTATCACATTATATTGTGTCCTCCAGTTCAAGTTGACATTTCAGTGATTTGTTGCCTCTCCCCCACAGTTATATAGGCTGAGAGAGTACAGAGTAGAGTTACATTTAGTAGCATGTCATAACAACAAGCTTCATGCTTTATGACTGCTTTTAATCCGTCTAATTCCTAAAATGAAAAAAACAGAATCCCTATTAGCAGGGTTTATGATATTTACAACATTAAGAAATACATTTCACATTCTAGGTGAAATTCAAGACTAAAACCACCAAATACTTTGGGGTGGGTGATATGACTGCAATCTTGGGGTCAGAAAGTCTTCAAAACTCAATTCAAAGCCACCTACATCACCACAAGAAAAAAGCCTCTACTCTCATCCAAAAACAAACTCAAGTGTTTTCAGTTTGCAGACACTACTGGAACTTCAAGTGGGATCGGGGTCTATGGTCAAATGAAACCAAAATAGAGTTTTTTGGAAATAAACACCAGAGGTGGTTTTGGCGCACACAGAGAAGTGGCCATATGGAAAAGTACCTCATGCCCACAGTTAAATATGGTGCTGGCTAGTTTTTGTGCTGTTTTTCTGCCAAGGACCTGGACATTTTGTGAGGATACATGGCATCATGGACTATCAAATATCAACAGATATTAAATGAAAACCTGACTGCCTAAAACTTAAAATGGGCCGTGGTTGGATCTTCTAGCAGGACAATGATCCAAAACATACATCAAAACAACACAAAAATGGTTTACTGACAATAAAGGTCTTGCCATGACCATCCCAGTCCCCTAACTTGAAACCCATAGAAAACCTGTGGGGTGAACCGAAGAGGAGAGTCCATCACCATGGACCTTGAAATGTGAAGGATCTGCAGAGATTCTGTATGGAGGAACGGTCTCAGATCCCTTGCCATGTATTCTCCAACCTCATCAGGCATTATAGGAGAAGACTCAGAGCCGTTATCTTGGCAAAAGGAGGTAGCACAAAGTATTGACTAAAAGGGTGCCAATAATTGTTGCACACCTAAATTTAACAAAGAGGGTTTTTTTATATATATATATATATATATATATATATATATATATATATATATATATAAACCTGTGTTGTGTTTGCAATTGTTTGATATCCATGAGAGCATAGTGTTTTTTTTTTTTAAATGATTTTTTAAAACAAAAAATCAAAAGGTTAAACAATAAAGAATTTTTCACAGCCTTCTTTGCTCATATTTACCAAGGGTGCCAATATTAGTGGAGGGCATTGTATATACATACAAGCTTTGTTATAAATTTTTATTTTATGACTTATACATTATCGAGTCAGTACAAAACATTTTAGATTTCTAAACTTTAGTTTTCCAGCACAAAAATGCTTGTATGTCAGTAACGAAAGCAGTATATTACGTAAGAGACACTTTTCAGACAAAAAACACTGTCTGCAGGGTTTTGCTGCAAAAATAAGAAGCGTGTGCGACAGTCAGAGTCTCCAGAAGAACCGAGGCCGGTTCTGCAAGATGCTCAATAAAACGTACCAGCTAATTTCCTTACACAACTGCACAAACTGCACCTGAGACTAATATTTTTTGAAAGTGTTGTCACACCAATTAATCACTTTGTTTCATTTAATACTGTTTACTGATTTTTAGAGTATTTTTAACATTTTGAAAAAAGTAATCTCATTATTTCTGAAGGCATCTTTGCTCTACAGCAAATATATATTTTGAAATACTTGCGATATGTTTAGTGATTCTGATGCTAAGGAGGACATTGCTAATGCAACTACAATAGTGTTTTATAGGAGAAAATTTTAAATATAAAGAATAACAATCAGATTTTGCTGCATATCTCCTAAAGCCAGAAGAGCAAGAGCTTCTAACTCAATATTTTTCATAAATGTTAAAGGTCAAATGAAAGGGGAAAAAAAAAATCCATTGTAGTAGTAGTGGAGAGTAGTAGCAGTTGTATCTGTTGAAAACAGACTAACATGTCAATAAGATTTTTTTAAAAGAACTATAAAAAAAAAATAACCCCAGTATTTCATAGCAAAATAAATCTCTGATGTCATTGAAGATCACATGTTAAATATAAAGATCATACTGGGCAAGTCGTTCTACACTTATAGCTTGTAGGCTTCGAATAATCTAGACGTAGTATCAAGTGAACAAAGTTAGCAAGACCTATCACAGCAACAATAAAGCTAGATTTAACACTGACACTGTGACTGTACATGAAGCGCTACACATTGCATGATGAAAAAAAAACTAGCAAACTTCAGCACCACAAAGCTTGCACCAAAACACCCTCCAAAACAAGAAAAGGATTTTTATTACATTGACCTTCTCTTTGTTGAAAGCTCTGTGGAAGACTACGAGTCCTGGGTTATAAAGAGGCCAAAATTGAGCCAGAATAAATATGCTAATGTTTCAGCTTCAGTGCATCAATGCAAACATCAGAAAAGAAGCTTGGAAAGAAAGCAACATGAGGTGAGCATGTGCAAAGAGAACAGTCTCTCTAGGGAGTTTTGTATTTATTTATGTATTTATTTATTGTAATGTTATTATGCTATTTTGTGTACTGTAGTGCAGTGGTAGCTCAGGGTGTTCTTGGCTATTGATTGGAAGAGTGAAAGTTGAAATTTCAGCACAGCAAAGCTGCCCTTAAGCAAGACTTCTCCTGGGCCACTGTACCATAGTTGACCCAGCACAGTGACCCCAACTTTCTTTCCAAACTGGCAAATAGGGAAAAAAAAAGCTCTCTATCCTTTATTGCTCTCTTTCTGATGATTTTCACAGCCATCGTGCACTTTTATAATGTGTCAATATGCTACACCAGTTAATAAATGACGCCTCAACCGTTAATTTAGATCACTGACATTGTGTGATATAATATTGTCTATAATGTATATGTAGAGTTACTGTTCATGTTCTTCCCATGTCTGTGTGGGTTTCCCTCCAATTTCTGCTAAATATTGGTAGGAGTACTGGCCACTCGGAATTGCCCCTGGGTGTGAATGAGTGTGTGGATGTGTTTGCATGAAGCATTCAGAGTATATTCTTGCCTCATGCCCAGTGGTCCCCGGATAGATTCCACATCCACCACAACCCAGAACAGGATAACGCTGAAGATGACTGACTGAATGAATGTTATCTGAAGAAATTCTGAGGCATTCCATCAAATAGGTATCTTGCTAGCCTTATGTGCATAGCCAGATAAAATTGGCACCACTTTTTCCTGTCAATTTTTAAATAAAATTTGATAGAATTTTTTTTCATAGAACATGTAGATGGTTACTCTTTGTCCAGGCACTCTACGCGAAAACTTGCAACCTAGCTAATTATCTTACTAATTAGAAGTCAGTGTAGATTATGCTTGCTAATCAGATTCTCAGTGTAAAGTGTTCAGCGGGATGAGAATTGCCATAATAGAACGTCTGAGTTACGTAGGTAACCCTGTTCTCTGAGAAGCGAACGTGACATTGCGTGAGCTTCACGCTGTGGGAAGTGCCCTCACGCGTGACCGGCATCTGAAGCTTGTGTAACATCATGCTACTTACAGGCCTGCCATGATCAGGTGACATGGCAGTTAAGCTGCAATTCACAGGTATGCCCTCGTTCCACTCTCAGGGAACAGGTTTACATGCGTAACCCAGACGTTCCCTTTCAAAGGGAACTCAACGTTGCATGACCTTCACACTGTGGGAACGAGAATACCCACTCCATCATACTGAGGGTATGGCCTGTTCACCTCAGGAACTTCCTGTGACTGGGTGATATTTCTATGTGGAAATATGTGTCTTTTAAATCTATCATCACAAACCAGTCCTCGAACTGAATCTATGTAACGATAAGTTTGAGCGTCAGCATCTTGAACCCGTATGTATGAAGAGTACGGTTCAGATGATGCCAATCCAAAATTGCCTGCATATTCCTGTCTTTTTTGTGGACCAGGAAAAACGGCTGTAAAAACCTCCCTCCCTCAGGGAACGGGGTACATGTTCTATGGCCCCTTTGTCCAAGAGGCTAGCTACAGCAGGGTTCGAGACATTATGGCAGAAAGGGAAACATTTTCACAGAAAGTATTCACAGATTGTGTTTTCTTTACTATTTGGTCTGATGAGCAACCTGACGATATGGCATGTTTATTATTTTTTTAAGTTGACAAAGTAGTGTACATTTATTCCCCCATGTCAAATTCAAAACAGATGTTTCATCTGTTCAGGACACCAGTCAAAACTGGTACCATGAAACATTACTATGAAACAAAACATAACCACTTCTAATTGTCTTATATATCGCCATCAACTAATCATACCTGTTGTCACTATTCAATCATGTTATGCAAAACACCAACAGTATCTCCGGTCACTAGCACAGACCTTCAGTGAGCTATCACTGCCCCCAAACAGCATCAACTGAACAATTTACAATAAAGACATGCCTGCATGAGCATTCATCATGAACACTGTGAAGGCAAATAAGATCATGATGAAGGCCAAGTGCCAGAGCGATTTACATTTCACATTTAGTCACTGTGCTTGGTATTGGTCATAAGCCACACAGAAGGGTACATATTTATTTATGCTTTGAGGTCATGTTAAGGTCACCTGACTCTTTCCTCTTTGTCTCTCATTTTGGGTTGTTATCTCTTCAATTAATGTTATTTCTCTCCATTTCACCCCTCTGTCTTCTTTAACTCGTCTCTTGTAATTACTTCTCTGACAAATATCCCCTCCATTCTCATTTGTTTTCACCTATCTCCATTCCTTCCTTCTGTTTGACCATTTTCACTCTCTCGTTTGGGGGTTTGACTTGCCATCCATTCTTTCCTGGTAATTTTCTTTCTTTGTTTTTGATTGCTTTGACTTTACCTATGATCTCTCCATCATTTCATCCAGCCAGCCAGCTTGAAATCACCTGTCCTTTCTCTTCTCACCTGGACAAGCTATCTATCATTACACAGGTGTCAGCATGCTTCATGGACTACTCTCTCATTGTGTCATTGTGTGTGTGTGTGTGTGTGTGTGTGTGATCTTTTCCCTCAAGCCATTTTCTAGAATCTTGTCTTAATATTGGTTATCTCTCCGTCTCTTTCTCTGACCCATACACAGACACATACACACACACACACACACACACACAGGCCCAAAGGAGATCATTATCACCTCCACCTGCCCCCAACACACACACACACACACACACACACACACACACACACTTGAGACGTGACAGTAACACTGAGCTGTCAAAACAAACCCGGGGATCAGGGTGAGACATCGGTCTGCTCTGAAACACAACACGCACACATGCACGCACGCACACGAATACACACGCACCCACACACACACTCATATGCAAGCATGCTGCATCCACATAAACAACATGCTTTTAATTCAGACAACATTTCAATGAATGAATATTTCAATAATCTAACCACAGTCAAATGAATTCTTCTATATTTTTGTTGTGTTTGCTGTCTATGGGGGACTGTGTGAGTGTGTTTGGGGAGGGGAGGAGAGCTGGGGTGGGGGTTTGCATGTTTTTATCTCTTTTTGGGGATTTAAAGGATAGGAATATCAGACAGTTTTGACCTTTAAGGAGCTACATATATATATTTATTATGTTTTCTAAAATTAAAGTTATGGTTAGATTTATGTCAGTGGAAGGATAGTGTAAAAACTGTACATGTGTATGTGTGTAAACAAACAAACAAACCTCAAATCTATAACTCTACTTGCTGAACCGTGCCCTCTGTCCATTTTTAGTAAAAGTACAATGCATGGACACTCTAAATAGATGCCATACTGCCCTCTGCTGCTTCTTTTAAAATTCATACAGAATTATTACTACATATATTTATATAAAGTATATAATTAGCTATTCCTAACCAGGTATACCGATTCAGATAGCCTTTGGATTGTTTATGATTTGTCTCAAGGACTTTAACATCCAGCCGTCAATGTCCATTTTGACCCCAATCAGTAATCAATCTAAAGATCACTACTTCTTCTAATGCATTTGCACCAATTTACAACCTCAGATGATGTGACATCATATAATGTGCAATATACCCCCACCGCCTCATTCCTGACTGTGCGGCAGCCAGAAAAATACATTTTAAAGCATAGATAAATGAGACACTTTGAATATTTTATTTTTACAGGTATCTCAATCAAGACAGATGGTTTCATTATGTAAACCAATGTCTCACCATGATGAGATGTTTAGTTAGCATGTAAGCAAAGATCTTGTGAGCAAAAATAAACTAAATATCAATAGCACTCACACACTAACAACAACACCACAAACAGCCAAAAACAGTTAATGAACCCTCACAGTTCTGGAACATGGTATAATAAGTACCTGTCCAAATGACATTTACAGACTGACCCTAGCAAACTGACAGACTAAATAAATACTGAACATTCGCTACTCTAGCTGTATAATTGACTGATAAGGCACATCACAGATATTTGGATTTTAATCACTGGGCGTCAGTGTGCAATCAATTAATGAAATGAAAATGCTGACAAACGTTTTGTTTTACAATTCATTTATTTTTTATCAAGAGGTACAGCTTCCAAACTATATGATACACCTGCCTCATTACATGGTTCTCAGTTAGTAGTGTCCATCACTGGTCCTGTATACTGTACTCAGATTCTGGTGCAGTTTGGTGTCACACATCATGAGTCATATCAGGTGTGTTTGAGCAAGAAAATGTCACATTACTCCCTGAAGTCAAAATTGTTTAAGGTGGTGTCACCTCTTCTTGTGGTTTCATGGACGGGATATCAAGACACAGCCAAAGTTAGAGAGCTGTCCAATATGGAGGGCTAAAGCTAACATCCCTGATGGTGTTGTTCTCTTGGTATCATCCAAACTGGACCTTTCGACACATACTTGAATGTCTCACTGCTAAGTACAAATATATCCAAATACAACAACGATTCTCTCTCAGAAAAGAGTGAGTTGCTCTCTTCAGGTGAGGGGGAGAACTTGCCCCTGGTGGAGGAGTTTATGTATCTTGGGATCTTATTCATGAGTGAAGGAAAAAGAGAGTATGAAACTGAAAAGTGGATCAGGTCAGTGGTAACAGTGTTTCAATCACTGTACAGGTCTGTGTTGGTCAACCAGGAGCTCACTAAATGACAAAGTTCTCTGTTTACCGATCAATCTCTGACACTCTCTTCAAAAGAATAATCATGCAAGTACAAGCTATGGGAAGAAGGTTCCTCTGCAGGGTTGGTGAACTTACTCTCCATGAGGAGCTGGACAATCAGGGAGAGCCTCAGTTGGTTGAGGAAGTTTGGGCACGTTATGAGGATGCCCCCTGGTCTGCTCCATTCAGCGGTATCAGGCATGTTCCCCTTTATAGAGACTCGAGGACATTCCCAGGACCCACTGGAGAGATTATATCTCAGAGTTGGCTTGGGAACATCTGGGAATCAACAAGGAGGAGCTAGAATCTTTGTGGATGCAGACGTTTAGATAGACCTTCAGGGCTGAGTCAGTTGAATGAATGAATGAATGAATGAACAAATGAATGAATGAATGATTAATTTCTATAACAACTTTGATAGTTGTTTCGACCACTGTAATGTGATTGTGAACAAACAAACAAGCAAACAAACAAGCAAACAAACCCCATGGCTTTGCTTTATGGACCCCATCTTTAAGAGCAATGGCTGTATTGATTTCTCTTTATTTTTAGACATCTGTATCGTGTATGTTCATCTGATATCAGTAAACTACTCATCCACCTCCATCTAGTAACACCACAAACAAGAGTGAAATCTGATTATTAGATGTCCGTGCAAATATGGAAAATTAATGGTACTTCCCACAAAAAGGTCAAGTGAATAAAGGAGCATGAGAAGCTTTTGCAGCAAAGCAGTTTCAGCCCTCTGGGATTAGCCTGAAATCTATCATGAGTGGGATAAAAGTATCAGTGAAAGCTTTCAAGCTCCCAGACACTGTCAAACTTGGAGGTCAACACAGTGTCATTTAACAGTGCCCTGTGAAACATATTTCACTGAGTGAAATTGGTCTACTAAAACAACTTAAAGAGCAAAGAACCTGGTTAAAATCAATGGCTCCTCTTGAGCTCTTCTCCGACAGCGTGAACTTAAACAGCGGGAGGCTTTGTCTCGCCCCCGCTTTTAAACTTTACTTCAAAAACTGTTAATAAAACGCAATAGACAGTAACCATGACTGCATTAATGGGGTTTCAAGGGTCGTTTGTCGGGCCAGTTGATCAGAGGGATTGCTTTGGATGGCAGAACAAGGCTTTAATCGGCATGCTAATTTCACCTGCAGAGAATAAAACTGCCGGCAGCAAGACGAAACCGTAATTAGGATTATATGTCCTGCCAAATGCATTCTCTCAATGGCTTCGAAATGAACAGACAAAATTAGAAAGTTACTACAGAGATAGTCCAGGAATAGGTAGCATGTGATTTGGATAATGATAGGAGTGCAAGAGAAGCTTTGGAAGGGTTCTGTCATCAGCTGACACTCCGAGTTTTGCAGTTTCTCTAAAACAAAATTGGGCAGGATGTAGAAAGTGCAACTGTTGCTAGACTGTTGCTTAAGAGGTGAAAAAAAACATACCCACAATCTTTGACAGAATAATAGATTAATGCATAATATCATACTCATACATGGAAGAGCTTCAGTTAATGTCCACAACAAAAAATATGATCTCAGTGACTTTGATTGTGTCATGGTTATTGGTGCCAGACGAGCTGGTTTTTAGAATTCCAGAAACTGCTGATCTCCTGGTGTTTCCACACATAACAGTCTCTCTAGTTAAAGGAATGGTGCAATAAATAAAAAATAAAAACAGAGGAGAACGTCTAGACTGGTTTGAGCTAACAGGATACAGTAGGTACGGGAACTCGAATAAGCACTCTTTACAACCATGGTGAGCAGAAAAGCATCTCAGTATGCACAGAACATCGAACCTTGACCACATCTGGCTCTGCTCCTGTCAGCCAAGAACAGAAAACTGAGGCTGCAGTGGGCACAGGCTCACCAAAACTAAACAGATGAAGAATGGAAAAACATCAACTGGTCTGATGAATCTTGATAAATTTGAACATCACAGCCTATCTGAGTATCGTTACTGACCATGTGCATCATTTTATGTCCACAATTCTGCCATATACTGGCTACATCCAGCACTATAATGCTCCATGTCACAAGCACAAGTTTCCACTGAACATGAGTTCAATGAGTTCAGTGTACTGTACAGTGGCCTCCCCAATCACCAGATGTGAATCCAAGAGAGAACTTTGGGATGTGGTAAAAAGGAACACAAACCTGCAGAAATCATGTCAACGTGGACCAGAATCTCAATGGAATTTTTCCAAGGCCTTGTGGAGTACTTGCCAGGAAGAACTGAAGCTGTTCAGAGGGAAAAAAGGGTTTCCTACCCTATATTAGTATGGTGTTCCTAATAAAGTGGCTGGTGAGTGAATATGACTACATTATGTTCTATATTAAACATATTCATCCTTCAATTCCTTCTTCTTCAGTAACCGCTTTATCCTGAACCCATAACTGTCTAAGGTTCCCCGAGGAACCATTTACATTCTAAATGTAAAAGACAATTTTATATGGTCTGCACTTATATAGCACTTTAATCCAAAGCACTTTACACTGTGTCTCATTCACACACCAACGGTAGCAGAACTGCCATGAAAGATGCCATCAGGAGCAACTTAGGGTTCAGTGTCTTGCCCAAGGACACTTCAGTAGTGGACAACCCGCCCTACACCCTGAGCCACAGCCACCCTGAGTGATTACATACATATATATATATATATATATATATATATATATATATATATATATATATATATATATATATATATATATATATATATCATGCTCATATATTCTATTTCTGTGAAAGATAATAAATATTTTGAGACTGAGAACCAAGATGGCTGCCAGTATGCTGGTTATATAAACACCTGTCGATCCCATATGTCTGGCACTGAATTGTTCAGTTTTTAGTATCATTTGAAATTGAAATCAAATCAAAATCTACACATCACGTAGAGTCTTGTTTTAGAGCAATTTGGTAAAGAATACAATCAGGCAACTCCCTTGGGTTTTCACACATAAATGCCGAGAGACCATCATTAATCCACTGTGCAATACACAGCAGTTCGCCTCAATAAGAGATGACAGCCATGAAGGAGAGAGAAGAGATAAAGGGATAGGGGAATGATATACAGAGAAAGGGAGTCGAGAGAGAGAGAGAGAGAGAGAGAGAGAGAGAGAGAGAGAGAGAGAGAGAGAGAGAGGGAGCTTGTCTTCAATAATAAAACTCATCAAATTAATTTTAAGCCTCCTTTAATGGCATTTAAAACAATTTGCAGGTTTGCTGACTTTAAAATGTCAAAATAAATACATTGCAATCAAATGTCAGAGCATGAGTGTGTGTAGCATTCAAATTTAAATGTGAGTAGGGTTTTGTGTGTGTGTGTGTGTGTGTGTGTGTGTGTGTGTGTGTGTGTTAAGGCAAGATTAATGGAATAACGTGCTTACGTTGTAAAGGCAGGGTTGTACTTGGCTCCTAAGTAGTATGAGTACAGGTTGAACATGCCGATCATGAAGGCAACAAAGACCATGATGAAGATAACCATGAATTTGAAGATGTCTTTAACTGTGCGTCCCAGAGAGATCTGCAGCGGCCCGAAACTCTCGTTGGCTGGAAGGATGTACGCGATGCGTGAGAAACTCAGAACCACTGCGATCGCATACAAACCCTCTGAGATGATCTGAGGGTCTGATGGTCTCCACTTATTCCTGGCTGAGGGAGAGAGAGAGAGAGACAGAGAGATATATACACTTATCCATCTATCTATTTAATCCAGTCCTTATGGCACAGCAGTTGGCTAGTATATCTCTGTATATAACCTTAAGACTATCTTCAACTTTATTATGTTAGTTTAAATTAGTGTTAAACTCTGCTGAGATTTTGTTTGGAAACTGAGATAGCACACAAAGTATTACAGACATATTCTGTATCAGTCAGATGAATAAAGACTAGCTCTCAACAAAGATGCTCACACACCCAGACACGGTTTAAGGTTCTTGTTCAAGGACTCAATTAAGACAGCTGGGATTTTACCTCAAAACTGTCCAAGCAATAACCCAAAGCTTTGACCAATGAGCCACCATACTGTTTCTAGTGCCATGCGTCTGTCAGATATGCGTAATGCAGTCATGCATGTTATTACCACCTTACACCAGTAGATAGCAGCATTGATAACAGCTCACACAGGGGAAGAAAAACAAACAGTGCTGTGATGTTTAGACTTGTCATGTACAATATACTGACGCTGTATGTTAGGATTAAAGTCCTGAGCAATGACACAAGCTGGATCTCATACTAGTGTATACAAAGGATATATAATGGTCACAGTCACAAGCAAAAACAACAACTGAGTAAAGAGTATTTTTGTTTAATATTTAATCTTGTAAAGATGATGATCTTATTCTTTAGTTCCTGGACTTGAGCAGTGCTCAAAATCCTACTCCATTCAATTCATTGCCTCAAGGAATGATGAAAATACTTAAAGGTTGTTTTAAATGAACACGACAACAACAGTCTAATGCATAATACATAACACATTCTGCAGTATTTCCAAACCAAGCCCAAGAACAGAAGTGAGACCTGGGGAACAGGAAATCTTTTTACTTCTGCCATGTAATTGAGGTGTTTTTACTTCCCTCTGGCAAAATGCCTCGAATCCTTTCAAACCAGAACCAGCAGGCATTTCAAAGAAACCTTTGTCCCCCAGTGCAAACTCCCTGGTTATACCACAGTGATGCTGAATCCTTCTATTTGATTGTTCAGAAGGTGTTGTTTCCTTTTCTATAACATGAGTGTCGGCTATCCTGCAAACCACAGATTTATATGAATGTGTTCAGTTTAATAAATGATCGCTCTAGTAACAACTAATTTATGCGACACTCCACAATATGGCTAATAAGGCTAATAATAAAAGGATTTAAAAAAACGTTAAAACCACTTAAACAGAGAGGTTTGTTTAGCATTTATGGAAGTAGGCTTCATTGTCTTCAGTGTTTTGTAACAGTCAGTAATTTTTCTGACACGGGTCTCAGTAACACGACAAGCTGCCATTCATTAATAAAGTAGAATTGTGATCAGAGGCTCACTTAACTTGTAACTTTGTACATATTCTGTTTTGCAAATGTAGAAGCACAAATTAGGTAATTGATAAAAACTGCCAATCTGGACTTTAATAAAAACATTCAAATGTCTAGAATTATATAGATTTGCCAGGAATTAGAGCAATGCCTCAACACTTCCCCAACAGACAGTGAGAAGAATGGTGACAGAGGCAAAGAACAACCCAAATAACTTTCCTCAATTTTCTGAATACTGTTAATAATTCTGGAGTTGCATGCAGTCTTGTACTATATTATATTATTTTGTATAAGCAGCATTATACATAGGAGTAACATTTCCATGTACATGGTGACCTGGTGAAATAGTAACTCACTGTAATTATGAGATACACAGTGCACATGTTTACAGTACAATATTTGAACAGCTGCTGTCAGGAAATTAGTGTAACTCTCAATATGCCTCAAGAGCTTAGAATTGCACCATTAAATCCACTTTCAAAAATGACAGCAATTTTACAGACATCCCCCCACCATAGTTAATTTGAATCTCTTATGTAGAGTGGTGCCCTCACCATATGTGAAGTAGGCGATGTCGGCAGGAAGTGAAGCGTTGCTGATGTCATGATTGGGCACATGGAGATCTATGTAAAGTTGTGCTTTAGATGCCTTCAGGAAAGCCATGAAGCGAGCTGTGAAGGACGCGACAAAGATGGACAACATGCCGAAGTCCAGAACATTCCAGAGGTGCATGACATACTCACGTGGACCATCAGTCCAAATTTCTTTACACTCTGACCAGATCATACCTGAAAGAGAGAGAGAGAGAGAGAGAGAGAGAGAAAGAGAGAGAGAGAGAGAGAGAGAGAGAAAAGGCATTGTACAATTAGAATTAGCTTTCCCAGAGCGCACACACACAAGGGGCTGCAAATGGATTATTGAAATGTATCTCTAATCAGACTCATATCTCCTACAATTACAGCTGCAGACAAAGAACAGAATGAGACTCAAACACACACACACACACACACAGAGACACACACACACACACACACACACACACACACACACACACAGATACACACTGAGCATGCACACAGCACATATTCTCTAAGAGATTGCTGTAGTAAGAATGAAATGGGTTATTACTGACAAACGCACACACACACACACACACACACACACACACACACACACACACACACACACACACACACACGTAATAGCGGTGCAAAACCAGGATGGAAGGAGACAGAAAGAATGTGAAGACTAGATGAGCTGCAGAGTAAATAATAAGGAAACTACTTGTAATGTTAAATTACCACTTCTACCATCCTCAAGTTTGTACTTTCTACTACAAAACACCATCCACTTGCTGAAATTCTATTCCTAATTGATAAGTAGCGTTTGTGCCATTTCTGTTCCTTCGATCAGTTCCCCAAGTACGAGGTGCATCCTGTGCTCCCCTTCTACACTTGCATACTATTCACACATGATTTACAGACATATCATTGCTTTAAGACTATATGAGAAGCACGGCTTCCCATAAAATATTCATTACAATGCAACATTGTCACTCTAGGTGAAATTCAATATTCTGCGAATCAAAATATCTGCAATATCATGCTGTTTATTTGTTTATTCAATTCAATTCAATTCAATTTTATTTGTATAGCGCTTTTTACAATAGACATTGTCTCAAAGCAGCTTTACAGAAATATCAACACGGTATACAGAAATTAAAGGTGTGAATTTATCCCAACTGAGCAAGCCACTGAGTGGCGACGGTGGCAAGGAAAAACTCCCTAAGATGTTTTAAGAGGAAGAAACCTTGAGAGGAACCCGACTCAGAAGGGAACCCATCCTCATCTGGGTAACAACAGATATTGTGAAAAAGTTCATTATGGATTTATATGAAGTCTGTATGGTGTTAAGAGCAGCCGTAGTCCCAGCAGTCTGGAATTAAAGAAGATTTGAGCTCCATCCAGAGGCAGAGAGGATCTGGATCTCTAGTATCTCCATAAATTCGTGAGGGGCTCGGTGAAAGGAGAGCGGGAGAAAAAAGATAATTATGACTGCGAAGTAGTAGAACAGAATCTAGTCAGGGTAGGCTTGAGTAAACAAATACGTTTTAAGCCTAGACTTAAACACTGAGACTGTGTCTGAGTCCCGAACACTAATTGGAAGACTGTTCCATAACTGTGGGGCTCTATAAGAGAAAGCTCTTCCCCCTGCTGTAGCCTTCGCTATTCGAGGTACCGTCAAATAGCCTGCATCTTTTGATCTAAGTAGGCGTGGCGGATCATATAAAACCAAAAGGTCGCTTAGATATTGTGGCGCGAGACCATTTAGTGCTTTATAGGTTAATAAAAGTATTTTATAATTAATGCGAGATTTTACTGGGAGCCAATGCAGTATTGATAATATCGGTGTGATTTGGTCGTATCTTCTAGTTCTAGTTAGGACTCTAGCAGCTGCATTCTGGACTAACTGGAGCTTATTTATATTCCTACTGGAACATCCAGACAGTATGGCATTACAGTAATCTAATCTAGAGGTGACGAATGCATGAACTAGTATTTCCACATCATGTAGTTTATCACAAACTGTTTTTGGTGGACAGCACAGATTACATGAAAATCCCGTTTGAAGCCCATAGATGCACCTCTGCTTCAATGGGATCCTATGGCAGATACATGTGTTTTAACGGGAGCAAATCCAGTCCAAATAGGGCTGGATGAATGCCATTCTGTGTGAAGTGTTTCTTCACCAAAAAAAATAAAATAAAACAAAAAATTGCAAGAATATGTGATTACCCTTCCTTATATTAAAGATTTGGAAAGTTCCTGTCTGCTGTGTTCTCACCACACAGTGTACTACAGACACAAGACAGATGTCCTTGGGGTGGATGAGGTATATGTTACTTGTGGATTACATTAAGACACTTTTAAGGTCTTTTCTCCTCATTCTTCACTTTACTGATGGAGCACAAACAACTTCTTTCAAGAAATGACTGCTGCAGTTCCTTAAACTAGATGTATATGTTTCTTTATCTGTGAATAGTGAATAAATGCCTTGGGTTCAGTGGCAGCATTCAGACCTACCTGCCAACTTTAGTTATGATCAGACTGTTATAACGCCCAAGGGCGATTACATTAAAGTTTCTACAATGTTACCTTGAAACACACACACACACACACACACACACACACACACACACACACACACACACACACACACACACACACACACACACACACACACACACACACACACACACACACACACACACACACACACAAGATACCACGTACAAATCTCTGATCAAATGCCTCAAAATCCACTTATTAAAAGTCTTTGGCCTGAGCTGAAGCAGCTTAACAGATGGAATTGGATAGCTTACACCATGGGTCATCACTGGTGGAATGAAATGTGGGTGCAGACCCAGAAAATTATTTCAGAGAATCATACTGTGTACCCAAAAATTATTTTCTTTCAGGAACTATCTAATATCACGGCTTCTGCATCAGATCCTTTGTTCCAGTTAATCTCATGCATTTATATCAATGATTTAGCTCAGGTCTTCCTGAATGTTTGCTAAGCTGAACGCTTACTACCTTAATTATTTCACTTGGGTACCCCATTGGGATATTTAAGCTAACATTAAAGGAAACTTTTGTAATAAATTTGCAAAACGTGTTACTTCTAACATGCTGTAGTTCGTGAAATATGAACATCTTTACTATTTTTTTTTGTTTGTTTGACATTTTTGCTATTAAAGAATTACTTAAAAAAGCTTTAACATAACATTTCTGTCAGCATTATAAACCTCCTGCAATGCCATCACGATCCCCTAGGGGTTCACAAACCCCTGATTGGAAAACTAGCTGATTAAAAGCAGTTCATAAAGAAAAGGGAGATTTTTCACAGCTTTCATTTAATTTACCATCTCTGGTCTGATTTATGAAGTGAGTGGAAAAAAGGTGATGGTGGAAATGTTTTAGAATGTTTGGACAGAGACGAATGCATTTATTCTCTGCTTCAAATTCAAAACTGATGTCTCGGAGTCCATTGTATGATTGTATTCAAAAATAACAATAAAGCACCACTGCGCAACAAAACACCGTTTCTGATGTATCCCCACAAACTAATCACTGATGGCTAAAGCATTAAAACTGTAAGTGCTACCACCATTTAGTAATATAACTTGCAAATCTGGAATTTTGTAGGCAAGAAAGTTTATGTAGCTGAAACCTCACAAATTTACTTAAATTCACCTGGCTTAGAACATTACATCAATAATAAAAATGCAAACAAAACCCTTCATTAAAGCTATAGACATTAATTGTGCATTGTCCAAGAAGACTCTTTCCACTCATTTACAACAATATCCTACTTCTCAAAAAGCACTTAGGTTTCATTCCTCCATCTTGTCATGGGATCCGTGACATCATCAAACAATGTAGCACAATATTTCTCAGATGCACTCACATGTACACAGAAACTCCCGATGTGTTCATTAAAATAGTAATGCACACATTCATTTCTGTCATATCACAGCAAACCAGCGACTCCATTTCCCAGAATGCATCACTAACTACAAACATGGCCGAAGAGGGCTACACTCCCTCCCTGCCCCATCCCCTACCCCCCCAATCAGAGACACCTATTCTAATTGAAACTCGCAATCACACCACACATAGAAGAGACTGTTTGAACACAATGTCTGTGAAGCATACGCTCGGTTGCTTTTGTCTATGTCATAACTAAGCCTTTCTAAATGTTGTTATTCTGGTTTTGGACTTTGTTTACCCTGCTGACCTCGATTCTTGGCCTAGCCTAGTTTATGTCTGTTTGACGTTGTAGAATTCGGATTTACCCTTTGGACTTGTTGTTTTTGGATTAAACTTCATAACCTGCACTTGCTTCTGTCCGCACCTCCTTTATGTGACAATTTCTGTATACAGCAATACACTGTATATAAGAGCTATCCATGGGTGTCTAGATTCCCCTGGCCACCATCTGACCCAGGGCCCATTAGCAAGAGGTAGGCATTTGCTGTCTGATGAGATGCAAACATAGAACCCAGAAACATGCTGTTTACAGACTTACAGACTATCTGCTGTCAACACCATACATTGTTGATAATTTGCAAGTTCATTGCAAGCATGTTCATATTTAAAATATTTTAATATTCCCTAGTTCATTGAAAGCCCTTATAGATGTCTGACTAATAGGAAAACAAGAGACAGAACCAGTGGTCCAGTGGAGTCTTTCTAATGGAAACCATAGCAAACAGTAATTCCTGTCCACCAACCCATAAATTCTGGTGCAAATGTTACCTAATAACATTAACGGTCGATGAAAATAGGACCCATTAAATCCTGAAGGAAACTTTCTTATATCTGATTGAAAAAAAGTACTACTGCAGACCATTTACATGGAGGCCACTGGAGTCTTGCTCTAGGGTCAAGTAGTGACACTCTGGCAGTCCAGAGTTCAAATTCATAATCTTCCAGTGATTAGGACAGAACCTTAACCACTTCCCTCACCCTGTCCTCTCTTCCACAGTGGATAAGAATGACCAAATATGCCCCATATAGCTCACATCCCAGCATGCATTAGTGCTTACCCAGCACCCATTTCATGATGAGGAGTTCTGTCCAGGAGAACTGAGTGGTTTTGACCCTGAACACCTGACGTGGGTGATCTGTGATGGTCTCATTGGGGAGATTCTTTACTCCCTCAAAACGGTCTGAAGCGTTCAGCACCAGAAGGCCCAAGAAGATGGTGAAGGAGACAGCATGAGCCACAAACTTCATAAAGGGACTGCGAAGAATCTGACCCAGCTGGAAGAAAGGGAAATAAATGAAAAAATTTAAGCAGATGAAGAGAAAAGTAAAGAAAAGAAAAGAGAAGGAGGAGGGGCATGGGTGGATTGATGGACAAATGGATGGATGGATGGTTTGGGAGAATGAATAGATGGATGAATATATGGATAGACAGTTGAATGGATGGTTTGGGTGGATGGATGAGATAGAGGAAATAAAGAAATTATCTGGGAAAATAATATGTGTGTGCGTGTGTGTGTGTGTGTGTGTGTGTGTGCGTGTGTGTGTGTATGTGATAAACTGTCATTGCTTTTTTCCAATTAAACATGCAACATATTGTAATAATGTGAGCAATAATATTGTAAGTGGAAAAAAAAGAACACATTATTTTAACACACAAGTAAACACATACACACACACACACACACACACACACACACACACACACACACACACACACACATACACACAAAAAAAAAAAAATACTCATAATGATTATTGCAACACATACAGAACACTCCTTTTGGGCAATGAAAATAATAACTCAGGATCAGAAGACATTTAGCTTGACGCAAGAATTATTGAAATGAATCCCCAAACCTTACACTTCTCAAATAGTCCCAAACACCCCCCCACACACACACCCCCCCACACACACTGACCCCTATACAAAACCTATAATAGGTCAGAAAATCTATATAAAGGGTAATGATGGTTTGATCTATAAAGAATAGATAAATTGGGTCAATAAAAAATTATTCTGGGTTACTGCAGCTCCTGGATGTGTGTGTGTGTGTTTGTGTGTGTATCTGTGTGTGTTTTGTGTGTATCTGCATGTGTTTGTGTGTGTATCTGCATGTGTTTGTGTGTGTACGTGCATGTGTTTGTGTGTGTACGTGCATGTGTTTGTGTGTGTATCTGCATGTGTTTGTGTGTGTATCTGCATGTGTTTGTGTGTGTACGTGCATGTGTTTGTGTGTGTATCTGCACGTGTTTGTGTGTGTATCTGCATGTGTTTGTGTGTGTACGTGCATGTGTTTGTGTGTGTATCTGTGTGTGTTTGTGTGTGTACGTGCATGTGTTTGTGTGTGTATCTGTGTGTGTTTGTGTGTGTATCTGTGTGTGTTTGTGTGTGTATCTGCATGTGTTTGTGTGTGTATCTGCATGTGTTTGTGTGTGTATCTGCATGTGTTTGTGTGTGTACGTGCATGTGTTTGTGTGTGATTAGATGACATTTGTTTTATCTCACCAGGTTCACCAGAGAAAATAATTAATGGGTGTGTACAGAATGCTGACTTAATTTCACTAAAATCCTGATTATCATCACAATCATTATTATTATTATTATTATTATTATTATTATTATTATTATTATTATTATTATTATTAATACCATAATAATTAATCAGTGATTAATCATACTTAATTCGTTTTCTTTCTTTTTTTTTTCCGTTGTGATCTGTCTGCTCTTTATTTTTGTCTTTCTCCTTCTACCTTTTTTCCCCTCTAATATTGCTGTCGTTCCCTCCCTTTCCTCCACCTCTTTCTAATAGTCTGTCAGACAGGGACAAAGGAGATGCCTTAATGAGATGTAATTATAGACAAACAGACTCGGAGCACACACATACACAAATAAATCCCACAATATCACAGTTGATGTCTGTTGTTCCTTCGTTTATATTTTCACCATATAGAGCACTAGGCTGTATCTACAGTATGTGTGTGTCTATGGTGCACATGTATATTAAACATGCTTATAGGGTCATATTCAGAGTTGGGATATATGTTGACAACCTCAAATTGGATTTCTGGGTGGCCCATAGAATAACCTATCTACAAATCACGTCTCTAAAGTTGCCAGGTTGTTCCTTAGAAGAGCTTCTGGAGTGTTTTTCAATTTTCTCTAGACCACTCTCTTAAAAACAAGCCCTTGCCTTTTGGCCAAAAGAAAAGCTTGCAATAAAATTGTGAACTGATAACTCAGATCACAATTTATGAGCGAAACAGGTTGAAAATTCCATCCTTCCATTTTCTATACTGCTTATCCTACACAGGGTCATGGGGGAGCCCGGAGCCTATCCCAGGGAACTCACGGCACAAGGCAGGGGACATCCTGGATGAGGTATCAACAATTGCACACACATTCACATGGACAATTTGGAAAGACCAATCAGCCTACAACACGTCTTATGACTCGAGGAGGAAACCGGAGTACCCAGAGGACACCCCCAAAACATGGCGAGAACATGCAAATTCCATGCACACAGGTCGGAGGTGGGATTCAAACCCCCAACCCTGGAGGTATGAGGTAAACATGCTAACCACTAAACCACCATTAAACTGTAATATCATAAAAAAAAAGCTGATTAAATTATTCCAGTAATGGAGGCTGGTGAAAACATGTTTATAGCTGCTATAACACAAGAGATAAGAGGAAATAACTTGCTCTGTGAACATTAAACATAGCTGGATATGAGTAAAGGTATGCTGCATCATTCTTTAATTAATGAAAAATTGGCAAACTGTTGTGGTATAAGAGGTATACAACGCTTCATGACATGCCTCATCAACAACACACCACAACATCACTTGTTTGTTTTCTTATAACTGCTTGCCAAGTAATGTTTCATCCTTCCATATCTAATACTGTTCTGAAATGGCATAGTTTTTCATGTATTTTTGGATGAAATATTGTTGTTACAGCAAAACGTTAGAGAGTAGCATTGGACAGCCCTACACCAGAGTGGATACAGTGCACACTCAGGTTCAAAGACTGTATAGTGAATAACTGAGCAGTGCTTCAATCCAGAGATAAATACTGAGCTCTGAATACCCAAGTGCAAGGTTTGGAGAGCACCTCCACACTACATGTGTTTAACTCATTTCCAAACTATGAATATGGCCCACAGAAGGTGTGTGTGTGTGCGTGTGTGTGTGTGAGAGAGAGAGATGAAGTACTGTTTTTACCTTGCTGCAGGGCATGATCCAGTATGCAATGGCGAGGAAAGGAAGTCCTACTGTTACTCCAAGCACAGTGAGACACTTCACTCCTATAGACTGTTGCCTCAGGTCAGCCAGATTCTCATACCAGATAGTTAACAGCTGCTGCTGACAGTTAGGATGGGCAACAAACTAGTGGAGAGGAAGATAGATAGATAGATAGATAGATAGATAGATAGATAGATAGATAGATAGATGGGGGGTGGGGGTGGGGGGGTCGGAGCATTAAAATATTATTCCATAGATTCAATATGTAAATGATTTAAAAATTACCAAAGGTACTTCATATTAATTATAATGATGCATTGCATTACATTTAAGGTTACATCATTTGAGACAGCTTTGTCCAGTACTTCTATTTATTTTTCGATCTCCATCAAACACATACTCATGGTAGCTCAAACAGGTCTGAGAATACCAATAAGTTCAAATCACATTACAGAGGAGTACAAAATACTATGAGTATTTACAGTGCATCTGGAAAGTATTCACAGCGCTTCACTTTTTCCACATTTTGTTATGTTACAGCCTTATTCCAAAATGGATTAAATTCATTATTTCCCTCAAAATTCTACAAACAATACCCCATTATGACAACGTGAAAGAAGTTTGTGTGAAATCTTTGCAAATTTATTAAGAATAAAAAACAAAACAAGCACATGTACATAAGTATTCACAGCCTTTGCCATGACACTCAAAATTGAGCTCCAGTAACAAAACCAGTAACATGATCTAGGAACATCTCCACATTTTTACCCTCATTAGGAAAACCAGGATCTATGAAAACTCATTCATCCCAAGTCTATCCCGGTCAAGAGAATTCAGCTCTGATGGGACACTATGCATGAACAATACACAAAGACAAATAACAGGAGAAAACCCACACAGACATGGTGACAACATGCCAAATCCAAACACAGAATGTATCAGAACAATCATCTATCCCATTTTCCATACCGCTTATCCTACACAGGGTCCCTGGGGAGTCTGAATCCTATCCCAGGGAACTTGGGGCACAAGGCAGGGGACACCCTCGACAAGGTGCCAACCCATTGCACCAATCATGATTTATTTAACAGAAATATAAAACGAATGATCTAGCTACCTGGCTCATTTTTAGGTTGCGTGGCTAAAATTTACAAGCACCACATCATCCTCTAATCATTTTCATATCAGACATGAGAAGCTGTGCCATTGCAATTTGAGCTCAAAGAGGAAATGCGGAGGACTTAATGTTCATTTCAATTCAATTTTAACATAGTTTTATGATGTTTATTTTTTAAAAATACTCTCACCTTGAAATTATATAACTTATTGAGTTACTGGTTAAGTAATCATTCTTGTTTTGTACTTTTGTAAGATTTACGGCTTATGTTCACATGGTGTAATGATCGATGCCCTGCCATCCGGCTCAAAATGTTCTAGCATTGTTACTGCTCCCCAAAGTCTTCATTAGTCTACAAGCTGTTTTATTACCTGCATACCAACAGATTGAAACTTCACTCATAGTGAGAAATAAGACTGCTGGGCAGTGCTAGGGCAGTGTATTGTGTGCTATTGGTTGTGTATAGCCTTGAATTACTACCAAGTAATTTGAAACTCCAAATTGCCTCTGTGCTAGTCAGTTACTTTAGAAGACAAAGGAATTGAATTGAAAGTTGCCTGAAACCTCTTGCTATCCCTCTTTCTCTCTGGACATTAACTGAGTCAATAGGCAGTACTTTTTAACAGAAACGAGGCCTGAAAAGAAACAAAAACACTTTTAAAACACTATTATGCTTTGGAGTACTTGGAATACAGTGGTAATTAATGTAATACAGTGCCTTGGAAATTATGACATAAAAAGTAATTCATAATTCATTAAAAAATATTTTAAAACCTGAAAAATGCTCCTCGCATAAATATTCAGCCCCTTCAGACTAGTACTTGGTAGAACCACCGTTTACTGCAATAACAGCTGGGATACATTCCTACCAGATTTTCACCCATTTTTTCTGGCAGATTTCCATCAGGTTCTTCGTGTTGGTTGGATGTTGTTTGTTGACTGCAATTTTCAAACAGTGCCACAGATTCTCAATGGGATTCAGATCTGGATTTGACTTGGCCACTGTTGGGCACATTCACCCATTTGTTTTTAACCACTCCTGCTGAAGGTAAAGGTTTTTGTTGTTTTAAATATCTCTTGTAATATGCCCTGTATTTTGATCCATTATTTCCCCCTTCAATTTAGACAAGAAAGCCCAGGTGCTGAGGATGAAAAGCATAACCAGAGCATGATGCTACCACCACCTGTCAGGGTTGAGACAGAGATGGATGCAAGTGCAGATTAAGTTTTTAATAATAATAATAATTCAAAATGAACACGAGGCAAAAACACTAAGGCAAGGAACATTAAAGCATGGATTCTTTCTAGCCACCCTGCCATACAGTCCTCAATTATGCAGAGCTCTTGAAATGGTTGGCTGCTCCACCTTCACACCACTCTTAGCCACTGTATTGTGTAACTCCTTCAGAGTGACTGCTAGACTCACTGAGGCTTTCCTCACCAGTCTCTGTCTTGTTTTTGCACTAAGTGCTTGGGTGGTATGATGCAGCTTCCACTTCCTCAATATTGCTTACTGGGTTGTCCGACCTCTTGGACATCTCAATAAGTGGTGGCTCAAAGGTTAAGCCTCTGGGTTACAGGTCAGAGGTTCAAGCCCCAGCACTGCCAAGCTGCCACTGTTGGGTCCTTGAGCAAGACCCTTAACCCTCTCTGCTCCAGGGACACCTGCTCTCTGCCCCAACCTTCCTAACAAACTGGGTGAAGAAAAAGAATTTCACTGTGCTATAATGTGTATGTGATCAATAAAGGCTTCTTCTAATTTTACACCCTATTCCAAAATTATGGAATTCTATTAACTTATCTTTAACTTCCTTAGAATGCTCCTTAGTTTTCACTTCCACTTCTCTTCTTCAGACAAAGACAGGTGGGTTTTGTTCAAGAAATGGGAGCTGTTGTTATATTGTGTAGGTGAAGGCCAATTATAAGTCAATTGTGTCGTCGTTATGAAAATAGCTTTCATCTGGAGCTACCAGAACCTGGGGGTTGAATCCATTTTTTTAATTTTCTTTGAAATACTTGCTGACCAATAATTCATTTTGACTTTGAAAATTAACCATAACAGAACGTATCTATCTATCTATCTATCCATCCATCTATCTATCTATCTATCTATCTATCTATCTATCTATCTATCTCTATATCTATATATATATATATATATATATATATATATATATATATATATATATATAGAGAGAGAGAGAGAGAGAGAGAGAGAGAGAGAGAGAGAGTATTATTACTTAATATTCTCAAGTAATAATCCATTCTAATACATTGACTCAATTTATAAACATATTCCACATTTTGCCTGACCCTGAGGTGGACATAACCCTGCACCTGGTTGCCTCAGTAACAGTCTGAGCTTGGACTGGGGATGAAGACTGAGAGTTTTGCTGAACATCTTCCCTTTATCTTTTTACATGAGTATTAGCATTCTCATCACACAAACGGTGTGCAAAGGGAACTCCAAACATTAATATTTGACAGTGGGCTAGTGGTTTTTTCTTTGTGTACAGTGTGTGTGTGTGTGTATGTGTTTTAGTTTCACATTTAACCTGAAACTATTAGATGAAATGAAACTATGAGTATTTGCAAACTCTAAAATAAAACCAGATATTTACAATACTTCTCGGGTTCATGGAAAGAGTAAAATTATGGACATGCGTCGGCATCTCATTCTCATACACTCAGTCTCATATACATAATAAATTGAAGCTGTCAGTAAAGGTTAACATGGTCTAAAACACCTGTTTTTTCATCCAGCTACCAGCCATAGTTTACTGTCTCTTTAATAATGTCTTAGATAAATTATAACATTTGTACACATTTAATTCTAATACTCATTCTAACTCTAATAATAAATATAATTCTAATACTAATACTAATACAGAGGCTTGTGCTACATTGATTTTTTTCAGATAGGCTTTAAGAATGCCTGTGTTCTTTGGATACATGCTTTACTTCTTTAACTTTTTAAAACCTGGAGGCCTTTTTGATAGGGAAATACTTTTATACAGTTCTTTCCAGGTTCCCCAAGAGGTACAACCAAAAAAACCCTTTTTTAAGAAGTGTACATCAGCCAGCTATAAATAGAACACTAGATCTTGCTGAATTTATCAAGGTGAGCTCACTATTCATACTAAAGCTAGACAAAGTACGTCATTTAAATTCTCTACCCAACACAATCCTGGCCAGGATAAAGTGGTTACTAAAGATGAACGAACGAACGAATGACAGAATGAATGAACAGTATTTCTTTTGACTTTAAGTTTGTATGTGCTTCTTTTTGTTAAAGCTGCTCTGATTATGATTTCGAGATGGTTCTTGGATTTTATATTTTACTGTCTTGTACTTTGGCCTTCATTTCTTTCATACTCATCTGCCCTCTTGATAAATTTCTGTATGGTTACACTGGTCCAAAGGAAGAGCAGAATTTTTTATTATCTATACCTACACAGACACTGCTTTTCTGGCCATATTGATGTGTGAAGCTGACCTTCTTAACTTCATATTTGATGGAGAGTTTGATACGGCTGAGGCAGGGCCGCTGGGGATCCGAGGGTGGCTTCTGATCCACATCACCGTTCAGAATGGCCTCAACCTCCTCTGTATCCCGGCACAGGTCCAGCACTCCCACCACAAAGTCCTTACACTGCATGGACAGCTTACGGTAATCATTCTGCAGTGATAAAAGAAGGAGACAATGCGATGTTAGATTTGACATACTGACTTGAGAAAGGTAGAAGTGATTTAAATTTACATAGACACCAGCACAGTGTAAAAAGGTTAATCTATCATAAAAACCCACAGACATTATTTATAAATCAAAATGCACAGTTTCAAGGTATCTTTTATCATTTGACTCCAGCATGACCTTCTTCTTGCTAGTTGAATTCAAGTACGTTTAGGACATATAGGAAAGATTTCCAATATGCAGTGTTTACTATTCATCTGCCCAACAGAACCCGAAATTGCACAGCTCTGATATAATCCATCTCTCTGATAGTGTGGAGAGAATAACCAAGCTGTGGCATGTTTATATATGATATACTGCTGCATTCTGTGGTAGCAGCGAGTTGAACAAAAGGTGAAAAAGTTTCCTGAGTGCCTCATTATACAAGCTCAACCATCTCATTACAGTTCTCTGCACATTCTTTTTTATAAAGTGTCCCATAATGAGCTTCCAGAGTCATTACATTTCTCTCATTCATATATACCAAATATAAAGAGAAATGACACAATCCTGACTGATGACTGGTGCTGAAAACAAATTCATATAGTCAGAGAGAGAGAGAGAGAGAGAGAGAGAGAGAGAGAGAGAGAGAGAGAGAGAGAGAGTGTGGGAGAGACTGTCTGTCCTTGCTTTGGAATGGACTTCGCTACCAAAACCAAATCCTACTGTAGGGGTCTAGGAGGAGTATTATGAACTCTTCCTGTATGTATTATGCAGATGTAATAGGTTGAAATAATACTCTTTATTGCAACAAAGTAACTGAATCATAGATAAATTCATCCATAACAATGGATGTTCCTTGTGTTTTGCTGTGATATTTGAAATTTTAAACACTTCAGTTTTATTCTTTAGTGACTGTGAGCTGAACGTACTGTATATCATTTAAACACGCACATCACACACCAGAAAAAAGGCCTCTGAACCCATATCCTACTGTTAACAGCGAGTAGTGAAAGACACTGTTCTTATATTTAGCACACTAGCATTTCATTACGACACCTGGGATTTTCACTGTGGTTAGTTCCTATCAGCACCTTAGTACGGCAATGCATTACAATTCTAGCAATCGCTTCACGGTCACCCTACACAACTCATTTAACCACTCGTTTTCCGTAACCTACAGCATGACAGAAATACACATGGCACAAATACATTAAAAAGCCCAAGAAAGCAAGAATAAATCATTTAACATGGGAAAACAATCATTGCAATGCTATATTTGTACATCTATTCAGCTTCTAGTTAACGATGGAGTCAGTCAGTGTTATAACAGTACTAATGATACCTCAGAAATCCGATCATGAGATCACTAACTTCATATCGCCTAGCCCTAACAGCTAAGACAAAAATGTAGTGATGTTAACCCAGAGCATCTCACTACTACATGAGTCACAGCCAATTGTCCATCACAGATTACTCACACATAATTAACTTACAACTAACGAATGCAATTCCATTCTCTGTGTCTTTACTGAGACATGGGTGCAGTCGAATTACACCAAGTGCATTTGGGAAAATAAACAATCACTGCAAATAGCTCTACGTTCTTGACCTGATAAGTCTATTTGCATGAATTTATAAGTATAATAAAATGTTATCTGGATGATATCTTAATTATGCTCTTCAGTAAGGCTACCATGACACAGCTCACAGATGAGTGTTAAGAAAGTGTCAGCCAGTTGCAGCGCAAATGTAGCTGCTTCCAAATACACAAAAGTTGAGAGTTCCAGTCAAGCTAAGGCGGTTTGTAAGTAAGTAAAACGCATTAACATCAAGTTATTTAAGAGCCGCATTTTGATCGCTCAAATGATGGCTCCGATTCACATTTCTTTGAAATTCGAAAGCTTCTAAGTTTTTCAACTTCTAAGCCAAAATCATCAATTTCTAATCTTCTAATCATAACTGTGGTGAATTTGATGAAAAGTTCAGGATCTTTATTACCATTTAAAAGTCTAGTCAACAATTTGCAGCAGAAATTTAGTTTGCCTTGGGAAGAGTATTTTCTATTTTCTAAATCTCACAATAGGTTGTCATGCAGAGAAAAAAAAAAATGAATAAAACAGGATGACACTGCACTCTCAGGGCAGGTCTCCTAATCAAACTAACAATGATTTCCACAAAACAATGCCAACTAGTGCTGATGGAAAAAGAGAAGTTTTAACAGCAAGCTTTGAGAAAAAGTTTAATATTAAAACAATTATTGCACAGGATGTGCCTCATGCCTAATTTTAATATTTGTAAGAGTTAACGAAAGGTTAACCACTAAGAATGAAAACAAAACATCTTTAATGTGGTGTAATCAAGCATCATTTGTGCAGTGCAATTAAACATTCCTCCTGCTGGCAGCAGTGCCCATGTGTTTAGAAGTGAAAATCTCATTGGATTAATTAAATGTATGTGATCATACCTGGTAATGAATGTTCACATTAATCTGTCAGTAGAGAATGCTTTACATGAGAGCAGTGGCCATTAGAAAATAACTGATATTTCGTTTTCAGAGCAGTCAAACTGGCCTCATGCAGCAACAAGGTCTTGCAAAAATTAGCTACCAGGCTGTGTGCAATGTTGCTTCAACATGCTTCCCATTTGACTGCTGGCTCCTGTTTGCATGAGAATAAAAAAACACCTGCTTCCATTTTTTCAAAAATATGTGGCTTTTCGGTATCATATGTGGCTTTTCCTCTTTGACTTACTGTTGATGTAAAATATAATAAATATGTCACAAGTCGTGGTCGAGCCAGAAGCAGGTGCAGATAATGACTTTTATTGAAGCAACGTACTAAGAAACAAAGACTCTAAGACAACTTGAAAAAACACTGTGGCATGAAACAAAACACTGAGTCATAAACAACATGAATCTAGGACTACTTGGCATACTACTGTGGCAACACTAAACATAAACTAACAAGATCACGAAACATAGAACGCAGCGGTCTAAGACAATGAAAGACAAGCAAACAGTGCAGACACGGACTATATATATATATATATATATATATATATATATATATATATATATATATATATATATATATATATATATATATATATATATATATATATATATATATATATATATATATATATATATATATACATACATACACATGAGTGCTCATTAACCAAAACGTGAATCAGGTGCAGGTGGTCATGTGACAACTAGTGCAGTGCAGTGGCTGATGGGAAGTGGAGTCCAGAGCTTCCCGATATGTGACAGAACCCTCCCCCCAAGGGCGCTACTCCCGGAGCGCCCAAAATTATACGTCCTCCATCTGGTGGTCCTGGCCCCCTGGAGAAAATGTCCCCCGCAAAACCAGGAGGCCGGGCGGCTTCTACAATGGCACAGGGAGGCTGAGATATTTCCTCGGCAGAGCATGAAAGCGGGGCGACGTCCTCGGCAGAGCATGAAAACGGAGCGACGTCCCCAGCTGAACAGGCGGGCCGAGCGACGACCTCAGCTGAACAGGCGGGCCGAGCGACGACCTCAGCTGAACAGGCGGGCCGAGCGACGACCTCAGCTGAACAGGGAGTCTGAGCGACGACCTCAGCTGAACGTGAAAGCGGGGCGATGTCCTCCATGGGACAGGAGAGGGGAGCGAGGTTCTCCGCGAGGCCCGGGAGAGGAGCGACGTTCTCCGCGAGGCCCGGGAGAGGAGCGAGGTTCTCCGCGAGGCCCGGGAGAGGAGCGAGATTCTCCGCAAGGCCCGGGAGAGGAGCAATGTCCTCCGTGGAGCAGGAAAGGGGAACGATGTCCTCCGTGGAGCAGGAAGGGGGAGCGACACACTGAGAGAAGCGAAGAAAAGGAGTGACGTCTTTAGCGGAACATGGAGGCAGAGTGACATCCTCGGCGGAGCAGGAAGGCAGGGCAACGTCCTCGGCGGAGCAGGAAGGCAGGGCGACGTCCTCGGCGGAGCAGGAAGGCAGGGCGACGTCCTCGGCGGAGCAGGAAGGCAGGGCGACGTCCTCGGCGGAGCAGGAAGGCAGGGCGACGTCCTCGGCGGAGCAGGGAGGCTGGGGCTCTGAGGTCACTAGGTGAACCTTGGGCATGGGCGGAGCTTGGCTGGCCATGTCGGCGGACTGGGGCATGGGCGGAGCTTGGCTGGCCGTGTCGGCGGACTGGGGCGTGAGCGGAGCTTGGCTGTGCGTGTCAGCAGACTGTGGCGTGAGCGGAACTTGGCTGGGCGTGAGCGGAACTTGGCTGGGCGTGAGCGGAACTTGGCTGGGCGTGTCGGCAGCGTTGGGCGTGGGCTGAACTTGGGCGACCGGGTCGGTAGACCTGGGCGTGGACTGAACTTGGGTGACCGGGTCGGTAGACTTGGGTGTAAGCAGCATTTGGTCATTTGGGTCAGTAGGCCTGAACGTGAAGTCAGGGACGCGAGACTTGATTTGGACCTCAGGGACACGAGGCTTGGCTTGGACCTTCCTGACTGGAGGCTGGACCTGGAGCTCAGGGACTGGAGGCTGGACCTGGAGCTCAGGGACTGGAGGCTGGACCTGGAGCTCAGGGACTGGAGGCTGGACCTGGAGCTCAGGGACTGGAGGCTGGACCTGGAGCTCAGGGACTGGAGGCTGGACCTGGAGCTCAGGGACGTGAGACTTGATTTGGACCTTAGGGACTTGAGACTTGACTGGGACTTGGACATCAGGGACATGAGACTTGACTGGAACTTGGACTTTCCTGACTTGAGGCTTGGCTTGGATCTCAGGGTTGAGCTCTGTATGACGTTGCCTGTAGTAGTGGGTAAACAGTGGGTACCCCCCTGAGAAGTTGTTCTAGCTCCTCTTTCGCCTCTGGACTCCCGAATCGCAACATGAAATCCCCCACAAACTGTTCTACACCGTCCAGGTTCCTACAGTGCTTCTCCAGTTTGAGCTGCACCCATTGACGGGCCGGTCCAAAGAACCGGGACCACATAAATCGGAGCCATTGCTTCTCCTCTGGCTTAGGGTCTAACAGGCTGGCGAAATAGTATTGACAGTCTACCAGGAAATACTCTGGGGCACCAAAAAATCCGTCAAATGGGTCTGGAAGCTCCATAAATGTCCATTGTGGGAAGTGGACGGAGTCTATAGCGGGGACGGTTGGCGTCGACTTCCGGGTTCTGCGTCTCCTCCGTTCTCCTGCTGCTTCCATCGTGGAGGCGATCTGCTGCTTCTGATTGTTGGTCTTTCGTTCTGTCACAAGTCGTGGTCAAGCCAGAAGCGGGTGCAGATAATGACTTTTATTGAAGCAACGTACTAAGAAACAAAGACTCTAAGACAACTTGAAAAAACACTGTGGCATGAAACAAAACACTGAGTCATAAACAACATGAATCTAGGACTACTTGGCATACTACTGTGGCAACACTAAACATAAACTAACACGGTCACGAAACATAGAACGCAGCAGTCTAAGACAACGAAAGACAAGCAAACAGTGCAGACACGGACTATATATACGAGTGCTCACTAACCAAAATGTGAATCAGGTGCAGGTGGTCATGTGACAACTAGTGCAGTGCAGTGGCTGATGGGAAGTGGAGTCCAGAGCTTCCCGATATGTGACAAAATACCTGAATAATATTTGAATAACTGTGCACATTCCTAATTATTGCAAAGCAACTTTCTCTTGGAGGTACAATATGGAAGACCTTTAATATCAGTATCTGTCAGTGAACAAAAGTGGGTAAAATGTTATCTTGTACTTACTAAATAAACTCCAAAGGGATGGGGTAAACAATTTTTTTTTATATATAAAATTTTATAAAAACTATACTTTCTTTTAGAACACACCAACTTATTTCTGTTACACACTGTTTGTGTGACACTGTTGTAATATTAGTTTTTGTACATCTGAATACTTTCTTGCTTTACTTTGTTGTAAAAGTTATAACTTTGTGAAAGAACATAAAAAACATGTTCTGATCTTATCTTTTTATCCACTCATCTTCTTTGATTAGTTTTCCCCTCTCTGGTGTTCTCTTAAAGCCTTCTGACTAGCTTGCAAACTTAATCTCCTTTTCCATGTGCATATTGCTCTTTCCATCATGCTGCGACCTCTGAGGAGAAATGTTCCTCAGCTATGCACTGATGTAGATGAGCAACTGGCAGTAATGAACAGACATGGAGAGAAAATCCAGTCACCAAGTAGCCATACACGTCTAAACCTACATTCTTTCAAGGCCTTGGGACTCCAGTTGGTGATCACACAGGCACACTCACTGTCAAGAATTCTTTATAGCAGCTGTAGATGAGCTTCAAGAGGTATGTACAGGGATGAGACATATTTCCAGTGGCATAAAACACCTTATTCCTGTTAAACATTTTATGTAGCTGAGTGCATAGCAGAGCAGTACTGAATTCAAGAGGTGTGTACATGTATATTTCTAATGGCACAGCATTATCAGAGCAAATCTGCAATGAATGGCCTGTTTATCTCTAGTAACGGCTTGATGGCCTGTTTATCTCTAGTAATATGTCAGTATGGTGGCTGTGGGTGACAGCTGCCACCCTTGAAATAAGCCCTGCCACCCCAATTCCTGGTAGATCTGTTGATCTAATATGGATTGTATGGATACATACACATACATATATACATAGATACATACAGCTATGGATACAGATGCAGATTAACAATGGCTTTCTTAATAAAGCTTGCAGGATAATCCAAATCATGAGACAAAAACGTGGTCAATAAAAAGGCAATGGTCAGGCGATGAACAAGCAATGTGAATAACAGAGTGGAATCAAAAACCAGAAAGACTATTACAAAGACTATCCCTAATTTCTCCATCTGGGGATTAATGAAGTATTATCTTATCTTACAGGATAAAGGCTTGGTATTCAGCACAGTGCATATAGTTCACATTTAACGGTTGGTGTGAGAGTCCTTATATACTGTGTGGCTGTGCTTGAGTGATTGAGATTAGGTGTGCGTGTGAGTGATCAGTAAGCCGAATGTGAACGTGTCAGTCTCTGTGGTTCTTGTGTGTTGTAGTCCATGGCAGCCATGTTTATAGGCAGCATTGTGTTCTTGGTGTTGTAGTTGGCTGCTGTGTCTGGCATTGACATGACATTAATCCTGTCATTTAGACTTAATGAATCATATCTCAACTCACTTTACACCATCATTTTCATGCTGTAGGTATTGTTCAAAATACCTACAGTATGGCAGTGGGATTACAGTGGTGGTGTAAATTATGACAGTGATGGGGTACATTATTACGACGGTGGTGTAAATTAATACACTACAGTCTACTTGGAAGTAACCATGAAATCATGGTATGGTAAAGTTGTTATGTGGCCAAAACAAATATTCAAAGATTAATAACCTAGGCATGTCACTTCTCACTGTTACATGAGTATCATTATTGTACAAACACTTCACAGCTACAAGCTGCACAATTATTACATCATTATATATTCACAGTCTAGTAAGTAGAAGTGTGAGGCTTAAAAGCATCTTTCTAGACTTAAAGAGAGGTAGAGTGTACTCCTGGAGCTCTTGTGGATTGAAACATTGGATAAAATTAATGTGTATGTTCTGCATGTGACGTTTCAAAAACCGCTTTGGATGTATGATGCATGGTGTTAACTGACCTTTATTATACAGTATGCTTGACTTTAAATGCTGAAATGCATCATTCATTGAAACGCTCTATGAATCCAGTTTCATATGAATGACTTCACCCTTATACAAAATTAACAATAAACTGTCTACAAACTGTAGGAAAAGACATTTACTGCTGATTAACTGACGTATTTGTAGATATTTGTACATCTGAGCCTCAGTACAATATACAACTTGGTCTTTACACTTTTAATACTGACATGGAAGGAAAACTATTTTGATAGCAATAACAGACAAACTGATCTGCCGAGTTGCACACATCAGCAGTATGATTATGGTTGGTGTGGAAGTGTAGATTTCAGGTATGCCCTGTATTGCAATAGCAAGGATTCAAGATCATAAATGCTACATCTAAACTGTAGATGTTCTATTATGTTATATTTTAAATATGGATATTAAAAAGATTTTTAAAAAATATATAACCACCCCAACAGCTAACAGCAACCATATTAAATTACATGAATATTACATGCATGACCTTTAAGCATGTGGTTAACACACTCCAAAAATGATTATGGTCATGATCATGGTTACACACCAACGATCCCTAAAAAAAAGAAGGGATATGTATAATCTCCATAAATATAACTACACATTACAAGAAATTAAATTGCATGCCAAGTAATAAGTAGCCTAAATAATAACACCCTCTATATCCAGTGGAGATTTACATGTGATAAAGCATTAGTATTACTATAAGTAATATGTAAGTAACTGTAAACTTTGTGTCCTTGTCCAGGGATGTGCCATTATGTATTTTAGTAAAACTGAATCAGAAAAATAATTCTATTACTGTGTAAATTTAAAAGGGCTACTAATCCAGTTTATGTAAATATCTCATTAATAAACTAATGAATAAGCTTATATTGGTGTCTCACATATCCTCTTTTCTATTCATACTCCTCAAGCTTCTGTCTCTCTGAAAGGTGTCATTGAGTAGAGAATGATGGATTATGGGGTATGAAAATGTCACGCTCATGAACGATGAGCCTGTCATACAATACAATGTCTGACAGGAGGTCTGTCATGTGCATGGATATTTTAGCCCTGTTTTCCCTGCTTTTGAAACCAAATTATCCAGCTCACTTAACATTATCAAAACATGGCAACACTGTATTTGACACTGCACCTACATTGGGCCTTCATATCATATTCATAAGCCTTGCATACATATTTTATAAAGCAATACTTGTCGATTTGTATTAGACCGGGATATTACATGAAGCTTTTTATAAAATTATATGAAACATTTAGAATCCATCCATCCATCTTCTATACCACTTATCCTTCCTTCACAGTTACAGGGAAACCTGGAGCCTATCCCAGGGAGCATCGAGCACAAGGCAGGATACACCCTGGACAGGGTGACATACATACACTACTGAAACTTTGGACATGCCAATCAGCCTATCATGCATGTCTTTGGACTGGGGAAGGAAACCGGAGAACCCGGAGGAAACCCCCGCCGCATGGGAACATGCAAACTCCGCACACACATGGCCACAGTGGGAATTGACCCCCGACCCTGGAGGTGTGAGGTGACCATGCTAACCACTAAGCCACCGCACACCCGCATATAGAATCCTCAGTTCCAAAAACTGTTGATTGTTGTATCTGTCAATTTTTTTCTTTTTAAACAATTGTAATCAGAGTTATTCATTTTGCCCTTAGGAACACGTTCAGGAAGTGTTAAGAAATTCTCTGCAGTATCCACCTGACATCTTATATATTTGTAAAATGTATTTACTGTATCTACTTTTTATAAGAGCATTAAGGGATTAAATGCACTGAAGTGCTCTTAAGTGCTAGTTATGCATTTCCATTCAAAGTTATTAAGTATAATTTGAATACTTCATTTGATTCTTCACTTGCTTACAAGGCTCATAAACCAACCAAATGAATTCTTTAAAGGTGGGTAGAGTAGCCAAAAAGCTAGACTCGTGACTTCATTATACACGATATAAACTAATTATTAAAACTACATATATTCATTAACATTTATCAGTAATGAAGAAAAGTTATGTAAATGTGACGGTCAGTGACAGTGTCAGCAGTGATATTAGATTAAAGGGTCAAAATCGAATATTTATCAATATTCATTCCAAATAGTAAACAAGGCACACAGAAAGCTCTAACTCTTTCATTTAACCCTTTGTAGCAGTACACTGGTGTTTCATTTCACCAGTGGAATGAAATTCGGTTTACTGGACATTTTGAATCAGTATAAACAAATTAATTACTTTATCACCGAAAGTCTGTTATTAGATTAGTCCGGGCACTGTTGGGTTTCTGAGTGTAAAGCATCGTGACTCTGGCCCTGTTTACACTAGTGCAGTGGTTCTCAACCAGGGGGGCATGGAGAGATCGGAAGGGGGGCGCAAAATATTTTCAAGAAAAAACACAGACAGGGCATCATTTGTGTATTCTATTGCTTTTCAAATGGAATGTGCATAAATGAAAAACCCCAAGTTCCCTCTCTCTCGGTCCTTTACATAGTTTTATAAAAGTCATAGAAGTTATTCAAAAAAGTACAAACACAATATATATATATATATATATATATATATATATATATATATATATATATATATATATATATATAAAATGTAGAATATAGATAATCATTATACGTTGTGTCCTCCAATATGGGGGGAGGGCGTGCCACATGACAGAGGAGGCTTGGAGGGGCTTTAGTTAGAGAAGTTCGAGAAGCTCTGCTCTAGTGGATCCTCGTCCACACTGGCGATACGCATGTCACATGACCACTCATACACGCTGGGCATGCGCATACAAGTGTAAATAGGAAGTTGTATGCTAGTCACCAGGAAGCACAACGAACCGGCGGTCCATGTAGGGCTTACGCCGCTTGTAATGAGATCTGTTGCCGATTGCTCTAATCATAGCTCGCCTCTCGCGCATGTAGGCAGCTTCAGTATTATAAAATACAGAATTTAACTGCACAACTTCTGCTAAGAATGACAACAAAGCCAGCAAAACTTGCGGTTCAGTCTCCGTGCTGTTTTGAATACGATCAAGGGAGCGTAACGGTCATGTGGTAGGGGCTTGACGAATCAGAGAAGGAACGTAATGATCCAGGAGACCCAATCAGGGGGCGAATGTGGGCGAAGCCACGCCTTCGTTTTGGTATGTTTACACTGAAACGCGCGCGCGACGTTTTCAAACTAAAACGGGTTCTTCGGCGTTTCCAAAAGTTTCCGTTAAAACTAGTAGTGTGGTGTAGAGGACAGGCGTAACCGTAGCAAACGTTATGCGTTTTAAAACGAAAACGCATTAGTATAAACAGACCCTCTGTGTTTAGCTGCTGGTGAGCAAGGGGTTTGAGAAAGGGGAGGGGTTTGAGAAAGGGGAGGGGTTTGAGAAAGGGGAGGGGTTTGAGCCACCTGCCGGGAAAACAATTCGCACTTGTCCACAATAACATTTGTACAGAGATAAAACGAACAGTAACTAAGGCTAAATTCACACTACACGACTTTCAGTGTCGGCAGATCGCTGTGTTGTTCATATTACACGACTTGCGGTCTTGTAATCAGTTGTCATGAAGTCGTTGTGGTGTTCACTACGCTCGGCGACAGGGGGTCACACACTACACGATCTGACAACGACTATCTTATTTGAAGATGGACGTAGGACAGAATCAAGCGGTGCAAGCTGTTTGTGCGATGATTTGTGCTGAAGAACCCCCCCCCCCCCTCCCCCAAAAGGAAAAGACAAAGAAAGTAGGTGAAAGAATGGTTTAACACACGCAGGCAGCAGGGATTGTGTTTGCTAGTGATGTGTCGTTCAAGAACGATTCGTTCATTTTGAAAGAATCTTTAACATGACTCGGGGAATTATGACTGTTTTTCATAATTCGACCTTGGCTGCATTAGCCTGTAGTTTATTTTTTATTCCAAAAGTGATCAAGGTTTGCGGAAGTGCTAGATGTGTTGGGGGAATTAACATGTAAAAATGTAATTATATTCTTCTGAAATGAACGAAATGACTCGGGAAAAGATTCGTTCATTTTGTTGAACGAGATTCAAAGATCCGAGTCAGTAAAATGATCTGAACTTCCGATCATTAGTGTGTGCTACAGAGAGAGCTGGGGTGAGTAAAAATGTTTTGTACAGCTTCTCCCTTTTATGCTTCTGCTATAGGTTTCTCGGGTTTCCCTTCCTCGCATTGACATCACCCCATGCCTCGCTCTCTCATTGGCTGTAGCTCGTCGCCGCAATCACTGCCAGTGATCATCGACACTTTTCACACCACAGGATGTGGAGTCGCCCGACAGCTCCAGATATTTAGTATGATATTTAGTATGCTAAATATCTGCGTGGCCTCGCTGATACCTCTGTGATGTGTAGTTGAGTAGTTCACACATAATGATCGACTGCCAAATGGTGAGCGTCGACTGCTCTGCAACTTGCAAATCGGGCTTAAAATCTAGTAGTGTGAACTAGGCTTAAGGGTACGTTTACACGACTACGGTGTACTAAAAACGGAAATGTTTTCCTTTGCGTTTTTGAAAAGTTTCATGTACAGACGACAACGTTGTCGAAACGATCCTCGTTCTCACAGATCCGCGAAAACGACTAAAAATGCTGTATTATGCATGCCAGGCCAGTAGTTGGCGATGTTACTATGCACCTGCGCACATAAGCATTCACGTCAATGTGTCCGCCATATTGATCCGGGCAAGACTGTCCTATAAACAAATACAAGTAAACGGAGGTGCTGTGGTTTTTCTGGATAAAATGCAAAATGATGATTTCACTGGTTTATGATATACAGGGAGTACAAAAAAAAGTTCTGTCTCCTGTTACTTAGAATCTCGATAATTATTCATTTATTTTAATAATTGTAAAATAATTTTATTGGAAATTTATTCATTGTCATAAATAATTGTGAGAACTCATGCTTGCCAACCACATTTTCTTGATTAATAAATGGTGAAGTGTCCTTAATGTAATATAATTCAATGTACATAAAATGTGCATAAAGTTTTTTTCATTGTGGAAATGGAGTTTTCTGTCTTCAACCAAACGTTTTAGTTTTTCTTGTGTTCCAGGTCAGAATTCTGTTAAGAAACCTTGTTCATTTTTTAAATGCTGAAAAAATCGAACTAGTGCAAATAGTGAGACACTGGCAGTCAGTCTGCTTTCTATATTTTATTAGGAATAAAAGATATACTTATATAAAAGGATACAGATATACTCCAAAACGGACTATTACAAAGATGATGATGGTGGTGGTGGTGGTGGTGGTGGTGGTGGTGATGATGATGATCTTTTGAATAGCCTTCATCGGTGTAGATGTGGGTTAATAATGTGGGGTATGTAACAAACACGTCTTCACTGGTCGTAGTAGTGATGCAGTAAATCTACACTTTGCTGGAAAAGTGTCAATAAACTAAATATCTTGATTGTCTCACGTGTTGTTTTGAAGTACCCGCCGAGCGCATACCCAACTGAACACGTAACACACATGTGCGTGACGTCATTGTTTTCACAGACTCTCGTTTTTGTACGTTTACATGGAGACGATAACGACATCGTTTTCAAAAACTTGCACTTTGAAAACTGTTTCCAAAAGTTTGCGTTTTCAGGCCCTGAAATTCCGTTGTCGTGTAAACGAACAGCCATAAAAAGTTTTCCATTTTTAGTTGGAAACCTTGTGTAAACGGCCCCTAAAGCATTTATGATAGTAAAACAATATATACAACTGCCACAATTAAATTATATCATTTAAGTGTAGTAGTCTAGGTAAAAAAAGAAATACTTATGTAAATCTGCAAAGTCTTAAATCCCTGTGTGTCAACTTTCATATGAGCTATTAAACATTTTCTGTGGATTGTGACATCACAGATAAATTCAATGCAGTCATAGGCAGTCCCAAAACGGGCAGAAATTCCATTTTTGGCCTCTGGTAACAAGAGTTAAATAATAATTTTTTAAAAAACAGCAATAGTGAACATACAGTTCTCTCTTCTAAACTTTTGTGTGATTTTGTTTTTTTTGTTTTTTCCGTACAGTGTGTGTGTTGAGTCTGTGTACAGTAAGATTCTCCTCCGAAGGCAGTTTAGGGGAAAAGAATGACTAGAATGATAGAATAAATAATCCACCTCGTTCATGTTCATTACACCCGTGACTGTATTTCTCATGTACCTTTTCAATCACTGCTGATGACATTTTATGGGTATATCAGTGACGCAGCCTGAAAAATATCAGCCCAAATGTAGATGGAGAGTAAAATATCAGCCCACTGACAGGCTGCATGAATCTACAGTCTGAGCTAAAGAAGAGCCAGCCCCACTTTTTCCATACTATTCTGTGTATTTTTCTTATAGCAAATAAAACTAATATAACTTGCAAGAAAAATACAGTAAAAAACATCAGTCAGCCGACTGTATTCTCTTTTCTTTCATGTAAAGACAAAGTTACATAAAATCTCTAACTTCATTCCATCGGTTTAAAAAAAAATACTCAAACTCTGCTTGTAAAAAATGTATGCACTTCTTATGAATGTGTTATAAAGGCCACTAAAATCACTGCCTCAAGAACATCAGTCCCACAGGGGCTGAGCTGAAATATCATTAGCCACCCCAGAACTGATAGGTCATCGTTCAATGTGAATTGTGAGGAACAAGTGATATTTAGTCATAACACAATTTTTAATGATCATGCCATTCCTGGCAGCTTGTTCATAATGAGGCGTTCGTTTTCTTATACCCAGAGAAAAAAAATAAACAGGGCTTGAGTTGAGCGGGGGTGTGAAGCGATGCCATTTCCCTGGTTAAAGAAAGTCAATTAAATCTATTCTCATTCAATCTATATTTAAGATTTACACATCATGTTGACATGTTAAACCAATCAGCAGTATTGAAATCATGCATGCAGGGAGATGGCCATGTAGAGTTGCCACATGAAGTGACGGTTCAATCCAATCACACAGACTAGAGCGCATCTCGAACTGTAGCAAAATAGATAATATAGTATATCAAATCACAATGCTGTTTATTTCCTGATCAGCTTTACTGAGAATATTCCGTGCTTATGAGACCTAACACTGGATTTAACAACGCAACACTGCAGTTTCAGTCTTCAGAAACAGAAAAGCAAGCACATGTACAGTACTGTGCAAAAGTCTTAGGCATCCTGTTTTTTTTTTGTTTTGTTTTGTTTTTTTTAGTACAAATGTTGTTAGATTTTTATTTTATGACTTAGATTTCCAAAGATTTAGAGTTCCAAACATTAGTTTTCCAGCACAAAATTTAATGCTACAGATAAATGTTTGTATGTCAGTAAAGATTCAGCGTATTATGTAAGAGCCACTTTTCAGACAAAAAACACATTGAAGGCTGCTGGATTTTGCTGCAAAAATAAGAAGCAAGTGCGACAGTCAGTCTCCTGAAGAACTGTGGCTGGTTCTGAAAGATGCTCAATAAAACTTACAGTATTGTAGCTACAACATGATCTGTAGATGTTCTTTAAAAAGACAAAATACAATTTGTCAAACTATCATTTACACAGGTAATTTAGCTTTATATTGTTATTTTGCTATCGCCACCGCACTCTAGCACTATGTCCCAGCTAGTCAAAATGTTCTGAATCCATCACAGGCCGGATTCCTGAATTTTTGCCTGCTATTAATACAATCACTACAGTTTTAATGTTTTACAACAGGCATCTCTATCTGTGCTATATAATCACCCATATATGTGGATTATGATCATTAGGCTCCATATCTATAAACAGTGTATATCCATTTTTATGCACCTTTGCCTGCTCTGGTTTAATATCAGTTTATTAGGTACACACAGCACTTATACTCGCAACGTATTTCTTGTCTCCTAGAAATAAATTACCTATCTAGCAAGCACTATGCCAACATCATTTGTGGCACACAACACAGAATTTCTGCCATTTCACACTTGGTTACTGTGAGCTACAACCTCCTCTATGTAGGGGAAAGTAATTGCATTTCACAAGATCATACAAAGCTCACAGGATATATCAAAACTTGTTAAGAACCCTCAAAGCTGTGGTGGTTCGAATAATGAGAAATATATGTAAACCACAGTTGTTTTCATTTAATCATAACTTGGGATGCAAGTGCTGAAACAGGGCATTCCATCTGCACATGCTGCACAACTCTGAGACACATTGCCTATGGCAACCAGCTTCATCAACCGTACCGTTGCTCTCTGGCATAGGGTTAATGCCTCTGAGGTTGGCTGAGAAATTTTATTAATGAAAACCGGTATCACAGCTTATTCTAGCATACCACTGGGTTACACATGAGATGGAGATGATGTACTAGAGCCAGTATAACCTTTAAAAGTACTAAAATCTCATTTTTCATCATCTTTTTGTGTGTGTAAATAATAAAATCTATCCAGTATATGGCATTAACAGACACATTTTGAAGAAGGAATTGCCGAAGTATTTTAATTGCACACTTGTGCTAAGTAAATGCAATTATTTCAAGAAAAGGAAGCAACAGATGGGTTAAAATAATTTAAAAACATAAGCAGCAGCGAACAAATGCTTGGAGGAAACAAACAACAACAAAAAAAAAGAAACTGAAAAAGTCAAATTTAAACACACAATTTCCCCAAGGATCATTTAGAACAGTTTCTAAAGATTTCTTGGAATAGCATCTGTCTTCGCTAAATAAGAGCGGACAGCAGATTCATTACATATTCCTAGATTCATTTGAGCAGCATCTGTTTGGCAGAGTGGCTCAGCAGGACATTTCCACAGAAGCCTCTGTGCTGTGATAGATCATCTATTTGTTTCTTAGTAAAGCTTATGTCATGGGATTCGTCACCAAGCCAAAGGAAGCAAATGTATTTAAAGATTGGCGGGTACTCACCACACATTCGAAAAGGTGTGTACACTCTTAAAACAGATGTGTTATTTTTAACACACCTGCATGTCTAGTTAAGGACAACACATTTTGTGTTGCTTTCAACATAACCAGTGTGTTAGTACATTTAACACATGCTGTATGTTAAACATTTCCACACAAAGATGTGTTAAATGACAGAGATGGGTTTATACTTTTTCCACCCTAAAATAATCCTAAAAAGCACTTTGTATAATAAAATTATATTAAAATGCTCACAAAATAAACAAACAATTGCATGTAAATGCATTGTCTGCTGGTTTATTTGGCTATTTTTCAATACACCACATTAAGTATATGTAATATTAGAAATGTGAATATTAAAGAATAGTAAAGTGCAAATTAACACCTGACCACTCTTGTGGGTTTGCTACTGTTACAATTAAAAACGTAGAAGTGTAAAAACATGCCAGGCAGACATTGGTATGATGAAGGCAACACAGCTACAACTAATAAAATTGATGATGGGTGTGTTAGATTTATAGTGCGAATAATCACGCATTGAGATTCAATTGTATAGGTGGCACCGAGGGGCCCCTAAATCAAATTCTGCTTAGGGCCCCATAAAGGCTTAGGCCGGCCCTGACCAAATATATTGTGATTTCATGGAAAATAAAACCACATGCTGATAAAAGAAATGATCTGTAGAATATTTAAGGACCTTGCTCAAGGGCCCAACAGTGGCAGCTTGGCAGCGCTGGGGCCTGATCCTTATGATCAGTAACCCAGAGCCTTAACCGCCAAGCCACCGCTACCCTTGATTAGATTATGCACTAAAGCAAGGGTGAGACAGATAGGAACTCTGGGAAATGCGATTTAGATTTTGGTTGATGACTATGAAAGTTTGGTAGCTAATGTAATTTAAGGTTGTTATTGTGTTCACGCGATTGCAGCTTGTGTAATGGAAACTGTGCAAGGTCTATAGTAATTAACTTGCTAGTAGGCTTTTTTTTTTTATCAATACATTTTTGTAAATAATTGGTGTCTACTTTACATGCCTGGTGGTGTGTGTGTGTGTGTGTGTGTGTGTGTGTGTGTGTGTGTGTTAATTCCTTATATTCGCTCAGAACACAAGCTTGTTACACTAATGGTCTTTGAGACCACCCACTTGTTAAAAAAGCTTAAATTCATAACAGCTGGCAACCCTGCAGTGTCCTCAGCAGTGTCCTCAGTTACAGCCTCCTCAGCCCCCAGGACAAAAAAAAGTTTCTAAATGCCACTTGATCCCATTACATTTGATCTCTTTATACATTGTTGTTCAGTTATGAATTCAGGGTTACATTTCCTTGACCCTGTAATAGATTTTATAGCTTTCTTGCCACTGTCCTTCAGCTTAATTTTTAGCTACGGTTTACTTTCTCCCCTCAAGGGGACCTTCATTTCCTCAGTGTTATTATGTTTATCCACCGTATCATTACTCTCTTTGCTCAGCTGTTCTGATAGCAAAACGGAACCAAATTAACACTTGTTTGGGCCTTGATCAATCCATGGAGCTTAGCAAAATCAACAATAGAACAGCTTGACCACTGGATAGCACTCATGTCCCCACAACATTACCACAGCGCAATAATGGAACATGAGTGCTCTTCTTGCCTTGAAAAGCAATGCAATACCATTTGCATTCTAAGGAAAAATGGATTTCACTTCCCACTGACTGTGCCTTTGGATGGGTGACTGGCTGCAATCTGGAACCAGCAAGTGCCAAAATCCAATCATTTGGAAACCTTTTCCACCCAAATGCGAGTGGCATGCTGTGAAGATTCATATAGGAGTTGCTTAGAGCTGGCGAAACGAGAGGGATCTGCTAATGGCATTTTATAATGGATTGTCTATGAATATCAAGGATTGTCTCATTAATCAGAACTCGGCATGCTGAAGGATTTCCAAGACCATCCAACTTTGATGATCAATTTTGCAAACAGTGCTTCAAAAAAGGTCTCATAATCTCAGAGTATCTTAACTCTGCTTCCATTCCCTTGCTTCTGTACTTCCACATACATGCTTCCACACAGCCATCGTCATATAAGAGAACTCAGTGACATGGTGATGACAATGTCTGTACTGGGAAATGGCTTAGCCATTTCAAAACACAGAGCACTGGATCATTGTTCAAAGAGCTTCAAATGATCAGAGCTGCACTAGCCTGTAATCCTTTTGCATGCTTTTAGTCGAATGCACAGCTGATAGGGCTGACTTCACTAAGAAACGAGTATATTTGCCTTTGATTACTCAGGAGCAGAGTAGAATATACTGGACATTTCAAGTCTGAGTCAATGACTACGTTTACATGGACAGCAGAAATCTAATTATTGACCTTACTCTGATTAAGATAATAATGTGATTAAGGTGTTTACATGAGTTGCTTTTAGAATACTCCTGTCATGTTCCCGTTTTACATGTTTTAGAACATAATTAGAATAACAACCTGCGTCATTATCATTACGTCACTGTGCCACGCCGTCCGACGTCCCTCCAGAATTTCACGTATCAACATACAGTTCGTCTTCGTTATGGTACCGTATACAGTTTGGGTGTTTTTATTTAATTTTTTTACAAACACTTTAAGTGCGGTTTATTATTTGTCATGTTGTACGTGCTAATAGACAACTGCTTGAAGCTGTGGGCTGCATCTCAAACCGTGTACTTAGCGTCTATATAGTAGCCGAGATGCATGTATTTTTCCCCACTATAGGCCTATAGTAGGCAAGTATGCGGTTTGGGACGCAGCCGAACTCTATGCTTCGCCGTAAAACTGCCGTGTGTGATCGTGTCTTGTTGCAAAACGCGGTGAAAACTCTCACACGACGTTCATAATGTGATTGAGGTGTTTTTCATGTCTGTAATACACGTCCATAATGCGACTAAAGTACTCCTCATGTCTTAATTCGATTAGAGCTTAATTCGACTATGACCTTAATTAGATTAAGGTAAGTAAAAATTGCTGTTTACATGGTAGTTTCTTAATCAAAGTACGGTCTTAATCGGGTTAAGAGTGGATTATTGTTGTCCATGTAAACGCAGCTAATGTTTCCTAGAGGCAATTTACATTCTTTCTCAGTCTGTACAGGATTTTGCGGGCAAAAATGGATGATTTTGCGGCTTCTTTTTTCAAAATTTGGTTTCTTGGGGAAATCTACTTGAATTGGCAAAATCGCAACTGCACGAAATTGTCTATTACAGTGATATTGTTGGTAAATGAGACCTTTTCAGCTGTATTCATGTTTGATGCTTGTCAATCGAAGACGGCTTTGGCTGAACGTGATGACATCACATAACGCATCTTGGCCCAAACGTGCGGAAACTCCGCTGTGATATTGAAAAAGTGCAAGCTCCTCCGAACTTTGCGGAGTTTGCTAGATTTTGTATTCATTTCCGCGATTGCAAAATCCTGGAGGGACTGCTTTTTATTCCCCGAGGTACAAACCTGGAAATTTCAAAAGAATGACAGTAGACCTTGTGGTTCAATTATATACGTAAGTAATGGTCCTTCACAATTATGTTCTTCTAACTAAAGATACAATGACTGTACTCGTTACTATATCACCACAGGGACACCACAGTGATCATAATCAACTTCAGTACCTTATTCCCCGAAGCCTGGTTTATACTTGACTGTGAGTCCGGGTATGGACAGGGTTCAGTGGCATGGATCACATGCTCACCTGCATAACCTTAGGTACATCAAGAGGATTAAAATCGATATCAACTAGATGCCACGTCAACGCCAAACATCCCTGTCCATCAGGTTTCCTTGCTGAACTATAGAATTGCCTAGGGATTTTTTCCCATATACTGTATGTCTTTGCACAGCAGTGTGGAGATGTTTTACGCACAGACAAACAGTTATCAGTGTCTGTTGTCATTGTGATTGTATTCCTGAGCTCTTCATTATCATATACTGTATATACCAAACTTGTAATTCCTCTTTAGTGAGCCTTTTGATGGTTGTATGGCTGATCTTTTCCATCACCTCACAGTGGCTTTTAAACCCCAGTTTGCACTTCACACAAAATGCATTTATTAGGAGGTCCCAGGTGCACCTGGTGTGATGAGCTATAGTCAGAAAATTGAATGTTAACTTCAGTCTCACAGTGAGCACATTTTACTGCAGCATCAAGCTGTTTTTTGTGCTGCATCTCCTCACATCTGGCCCTCAAATATTGGCCTGAGATATACTGTTAGACATAATAGACTTGCTATTTAGCGTGAAGGCTGCGGGAGACGCTCTTAAATAGTTCCTGAATGTCTATTGATTTCCCACTTGCAACCTTCAGACTTAAAGGTTTAGCTTTCAAGTAAAGAACTGATTTGATTAATATCGTTACTAATATCTGCCAGGGGCTGAATGGTGGCACAGAAGATAGCTCAGGTAAATATCTGTGTGGAGTTTCTAAGCATTTTCTCCACCCAGAGTTCCTCTGGGTTCTCCAGTTTCCTTCCACCTCATAAAAACACAGGTGCCCTGTGATGGACTCCCATGCAATGTGTATTCCTGCTTTGTGCTAAGATGAATGAATGAGTATGCGCTATAACAGTTTTATTTAAATGTTCATAAGCAATCATTTAAAGATTCTTTATAATTGTTCCAGAATATGAAACGGACATTTTATTTCATTAAGGCACCTCCACTGACTTGGTCCTCATTTTTTTGCTTAATAAAAGAATATTATATTAGGTTCATATCTGATCTCAGTGGAATTAGTATGTACACTCTCGCCTGTATAAACTGTACCGATGTATGACCCTGCTTGCGGTTTAATCTGAAGTCGTAGGCTTGGTTGTCTTTTATTTTAACTGACCTGTAAAGTTTCCAAAGGTGTATAATTTCAACAATGAACCAGGTTTGCTAAAGCTTAAAGATCTTTTACAGCATAAGACAATATCTGCAAAAGCCAAAGCACTACTGCTGTTTCCTTAAAAAAGAATTCTCAAGATGCTCAGTATGATTCTGTCTGTAAAACCTTTGCAGAGGGAGTGTATCGAAAGTGTTATGAAAGAGGTGGTCATCTGTCAACCATTTCAGCAGGACAACAATGGTGGATTATAACGCTGGGGTTACCAAAAATAGCTAAACGTGCTGCTGACAAAGTCTGACAAATCGCATGCTGGCAGTGTCTCAAGGGATTATGAGCTCTAGTTTTATAAGCTAGATGGAAATCAGCAGTATTTAGCTGGAGAACTGTGTTTGCTTTCCCTAGTAAATGTTTTTCCAACTTGCATTCTTTGTTCATCTCATTTGATCATCTTTACTGCGTAAACCAAGATCAATTGCTATAAGTTTTCTATTTATTCCTTTGGCCATCCTTCGATAAACCGCATATTCATTTAGCAGATGCTGTTGTCTTGAATGATTTCAACAACATCCCAAGTTGCAAACAGACTTTCGGCCACTTTTAAATCCACCAAAAAAACACACAAAAGTGTTGCTTTGCCAACATTGAGCTAGTGTTGGTTCAACTTTGGCAGAGTTGTTATTAAACGTGCTCCTTTGCCAACACTGACTCAATGTTCAGGGAGGGCCAACATGGCTACACAAAATAGATGCTGGGGCAACTGATTTAGCACATGGGTTAGATCAGGGGTGTCCAATCCAGAAAGGGCCGGTGTGGGTGCACGTTTTCATTCCAACAAAGCAGAAACCACACCTTTAGTCTAATGAAAGCCAAGATCAACTGATTAAACAGCTGGAATGAGGTTTAGCTCCTGCTTGATTGGAATGAAAAACTGCACCTACTCTGGCCCTTTGCAGATAAGATTGGACACTCCTGGGTTAGATGTAGCTGCCTGGATTTACTAAGCCAGGAATATTGTAAATGTCATGGTTACTCTCAGCTAATCTTTGCATTAGCTGCTTGGCTCTTGTTAACATTTTTCCCAGATAGCTAGCTAGGTATTTTGTATTAGAATGTCCCTAAAAGCCTTGTGTTGTAGGGGTAGCTGTGGATCAGGTGGTAGAGCAGGTTGTGTATATAGTAATATAGCTAACAGCTTTACTGTTGTGTGAAAGTAACTGATATGTTTTATGAAAACAAATGAGTAATACAACAAGGCAGGCTAAGTACGCAAAATTTTTCACACTCTGCCTAATAGCTTGAGTTTTCTACATCATGTCTGCGGTAAGAGATAATACATAAGAACAGATACAATACTTCAATTCATATTTATTAATTTTTTTAGCTGTAGAATTAGTGGCTTTTTTGCTTTTGCTTGTTTCAGTAAAAAGCTAACCGACTGACAAACCTTGGAAGCAGATTACTTTCACACATCACGTAGGCTGCAATCAAGTTCAACTGAAGTAATTTAGAGCAGAAAATGACAAGTTTACCCTAATTAGTAGACCAAAAAGAGCTGAATAAGCTCTTACCTTAAACTCTGTCTCGATGTTAGCGAGTCGTGCCAGTTCATTACTGAGCTCCAGAGCTGTAAGTACAGGGTCTTCACTTGAAAGTGCCAGGTAGGCAGCGCTAGCAAGCCCTTTATATGCATTCATACGTGATCGTGAGTGGCTAAAAGAGTCGCGCTTCTGTTTCTCTGTGCACTCGTTGCACTTGCAGAAGTAGTCATGAGGCCGCTCTATCCTGGCACCCTTCATCAACAGGATGTGCACGATCTCATACTCTTGACAGTGCGAGGCCAAAATCACCGGAGTTATGTCCTGTGAAAAACGTGTTCCATCCTCATCATACGCATAAAAGTCATCATCTCTAAGTTCCTGTTCCAGGGGACTTAATGTTAGTCTCAGGCCTCCTGCAAATGCTGGATGCGCCAAGATAGCTTCAACAATTCGCACATAGCCTTTGCTGATCGCCAACAACAGAGCGTCCCCCACTCTCGCAAGCCCCTTCTTCTTCAGGAGCAGCTCTGTGACTTCCAAGTGCTCATTGGCTACAGCTAGCTGCAATGCGTTTTGGCCCATGTAGTCCACACAATTAAAGTTGAGCGTTTTGCAGTCTTCGAGCATCTTGCGGACGACAGGGATGTTTCCGTATTCAGCAGCATCAAGGAAACGCTCCTCCTCCGTAGTGAGACTGGTGCCACGCTCATTAAACATGTAAGCCGGGCCTCGGATGGCCTGTCGACGCCCTTTTTCCCTCAGTGTGGTGTGCCTGCGATGCATAATGGCTGGTCTGAAAGAGAAATAAAGAAATAATAAATATGTGAATGGGTGCCAGGCAGAGAGGAACAGAAAAACATTGGCTTGATTAGTGGACTTATTATTGTCATGGGGGCACGGAGGATTAGTCTTAGCGGTTATCACGTTTGGCACGTGCGGGGTTCGATTCCCACTTACGCCCTGTGTGTGCGGAGTTTGCATGTTCTTCCTGTGCTTCGAGGGTTTACTCTGGGTACTCTGGTTTCCTCCCCAGTCCAAATACATGCATTGTAGGATGATTGGCATCTCTAAATTGTCCGTAGTGTGTGAATGGGTATGTGAGTGTGTGTGCGATTGTGCCCTGCAATGGGTTGGCACCCCGTCCAAGATGTCCCCCGCCTTGTGCCCCGAGTCCCCTGGGATAGACTCCAGGATCCCAGAGGATCCTCCAGGATTAGCAGTACAGAAAATGGATGGATTGGCACAGATAAATCATTTGGCATTTTTGCTCAATATAGTGATCTAGTAAGTATGTTTAGTATGGTGTTGGGCCATCATGAGCCACTCAAACAGTTTAGTGCATACTACAAGATTCTACAAGTCTCTGGAGGGGTACTGGAGGGATGAATACAGTTCTTCCAAATGATATTCCCTCGACTGGTGTTTTGATGATGGTGGTAGAGAGTGCTGTCTAACACATCACTGCAAAATCTCCCATAGATGTTCAGTTGGGTTGAGATGGTGACTGAAGCAAATGTGTCTAGCATATGATTTACAATGATTTATCAAACCAAATCACAGATCAAAAATTCAGATCGAAAACTGATCCAAGCTTTTAAACCAGTATCGATCCCTATAGCGGAGATCTCTCATTAGGAGTGAGAAATGCATACAGACCTAAATCCTACACAGCTGCACCTAAGTTTGGTGGGATTTTTAGGATTGTGAATTTGTGTGTTTGTGCTTTAAGAGAGTTTTAGGTGACCTTCTCAGGCCAGTCCAGTTCTCCCCCTGATTATGCACCATTCTGTCTGAATCCTCAGGGGGTAACCAGGAACACCGGAAAATCTATTCAGTCAATACAGGTTTCTCTCACTCACTCACTCACTCACTCACTCACTCACTCACTCACACTCTCCCTCTCTCTCTCTCACACACACACACACACACATTCACTTTAGAACACACAAGCACACTCATAGTGTGCCTGTCAATAAACCTTATACAGTCAGGTACACGTGTTTCTGCCTTGAAAATTACACTTCCACATCCACGAAAGTGCAGTCTATTTCATAAAAAAATGCCCTCCAGCTACACAAGAAACTATGTAAAGAGAGAAACTGAAGTGGAATTGTGTCAAGGTTTTAAACACATCTTATTGGTTTAAAAGCATGAAACACATTGTTAAATTGCTATAGAGGACCATTATAGTGTTCAACAACTTCACAATTTGATATTACATTATGAATTATGCTGATTATACTTCTGATAGACACACAAAGGAACGTGCACAGACTATTTCATAATCATATTGGTTCTTTACATGGAAATAAATCTGTGACCAACACAATCAGCTGAATATTTGTATTAGGGATGTGGTGGAATATGAATATATTATTAACACTTAGAAATAGAGATACAAATAGGAAGTGTACTATTCATTTTTTTTTATTTCAATATTTATCATGTTGAATTTAATTTGAATTCAGGCTCCACTAGCCTGACCCAAACACTGCCTTGCTGAGATCTAAAAAAGAAAACCATATTCCTAACTTTGTTTTGTACAATATAGCCCACGAAGACCATGCACTGTGCACAGGGCACCATATCTGTGCTGGGTTCTCCAAAAATAATCACTCACTCGCACTAATTGCTTTGTCCTGATTAGTGTTGTGGTGGATCCGGAGACACTGGGTATGAGGCAGGAATACATCCTGAATGGGACACCACTCCATCACAGGGCACCATGCACAGACGCGCGCACACACACACACTCTGAAGTGAAACAATCGAGATGTGATTGAAGTGTAGACTTTCAGCTTTAATTCAAGGGGTCTAACCGTTTTGGAATCATAGCCATTTTTACAGTTCTTCCATTTTCACAGGCTCAAAAGTAAAAGACAAACAAACTGTTATAAATATAAGGATTATTTTTCATACTTGAATGGAAATCCTTTGCAGTCAATGACTGCCTGAAATCTGGTACCCATGGACATCACCAAATGCTGAATTTCCTAACTTGAGATGCTTTGCCAGGCCTTTACTGCAGCTGCCTTCAGTTGTTACTTGTTTGTGAGTCTTCCTGCCTTCAGTTTTATCCTCAGTAAGTGAAAAGCATGCTCAATTGGGTTGAGGTCAGGTGACTGACTCGTCCATTTAAGAAAATTGTGTCACTGTCCAAATACTTATGGACCTGACTGTAAAGCACTCAACAGATAAACATGGTGGCATTGCGTTACACACCTAATTTGTATTCAAAAAGGCTAAAGGAAGACCATGACATTGCTATGGGTCTAGGATACAGAGATGCCCTTAAAACACCGGGACTGGATAGAAAAATATTTGCAAGAGGAAATAGGATCCATAGATCAAAAGATGAATCAGGCCCTCTTCAATAATGTGTGTCATGGATTCACGTTACTAATAGGAATTGATTTAACTGTCTCAGGACAATTAACAGCCAAGCAACAAAATCTTGGCCTGTCAGCGCTCTGAATTGATTAGCATTTCTCTCACTGATTTAGTCTGATTTGCTCCATGGACATGTTTAGTTTTATCCCCATGGAGACAATTCTTCATCAAGCTTACGAACAGTGATCACAGGGAAATTGAGCCTGACACATTGCTGGCACTCTGTTTGCACACGGGATGTGGGGATTTGATGGGATTTTAATACAATTTTAGACTTGTAGGATTTTTCCAAAGTAAACTTTAGATGTTATAGATTTGGTCTCCTGATTGTTTTGATGACTTAAAGTCTTTTGTCTTAAAAAAAAAAAAAAAAAAAAAAAAAAAAAAAAGAACAAAAATCAAGCAATCATGAAGATCTGATAACTGCTTGCCACATGGCTTAGCTGAGGTTTTATCTCTGCCAGCGAACCACCTCAGAGGCACCTGTATCTACAATCCATCTCTCTGTTCAACCAAGTAGAAGAAAGAAAAGGGATGAAAAAAGGGAAGCTCATAGAGAGTAAGGTCCATAGATAATACATGATGGATGATCACAGAATTCAGAGAGATCAAACACATGGGAGACAGAGTGGAAATGGAACCCATTCAGAAAGCGCCAGTTCCTGAGGGACATGAAAGGGTGTGGGACCGTAAAGTAAAGGCGAGTGAATGTGTAAAGCTCCATGAGTGATCTCGTGTGTGTGTGTGTGTGTGTGTGTGTGTGTGTGTGTGTGTGTGTGTGTGTGTGTATATATCTGTGGATGTAACTTTAATAAGTTGTATTCTCAGTTATGGGTGGAATCAGTAAAATTAATGGATGTTGAAGCTGAAGTATGCGGTTTCCTACAGCGTTTCCCTCAAAGTTACAGCCCTCAAATACCAAGATTAGATCCCTTGATTGTTAATGCAAGATAGTTTAGGTTTTTATTAGGATTTTCTCTCCATTTGCTCCTTAAATATTTTTGGCCAATTCTCACCCATCCTCATCATATGACAGCTACCAACTTTGGACTGTAAAGCCTAACAAGTGCTTCCTCCAAAAGCCGCCCAACCACAGATTTTCAAATTGTTGCTCATGCTACATCATAGGGTAGCGTAACACACTCCGAGGAAAGCACTGTCCACCCTCTTACACATATGTGAGCTCGCAGACACCCGCGATTGGGTAATGATTGATGGGGAAAAAGAATACGTCATACCTCCCACCAGACCTGGATTAAGACCACACAGGGCTCTGAGGCTATGTTAACAGCAAGGAACAGCCCTTCTAATCCATCTTGGTACTAGAGGTCGACAGATAGATAGTGGATTTTACCGATACCGATAACTAAGTTAGGCAGTACCTGCCGATAAATTAAGCAACCGATACTGAATGAAAACATAACACTCAAAGTGAAAAACAATACTGACTGTACCATGAAAATGTACTGTACTTTTTTTAAATGAAATAAATATAGAAATATTAATATATTATGTATTAATAAATATTAAAATAAAAAGACACGCATCTGAACCTAAAAGTAACACTCCAGTTAACAAATAAAAATGGGGACGTCCAAAATGAATCAAAAACACTTCAAATAAAACTACAAAATTTGTCAGTGATAGTTTTTTCCGGTTGCGTCCATTGTGGGAGTGGCTGAGAAGCGTCCGCTGTCATTATACATTACACAGTCGTCATTACAATTCCAGATTTAACTGCCCTTCAGTTAGATAATTTAAAAATAGTTTAGATATCATGTTCTGCTGTTCCTGTTTTATTTGAATTTATTTGGGCTAAAATTGGTTGACAATAACTTGTGCACTAAATGATTTAAACAACTAATGTGTGCCATCATCGCTCCTACTGCTGTAGGGCTTCCACCCAAAATTGAGTGTTTCACTTCGCTACAGAACTGTACAGGTCAGCTCACACTGTGATTTTATTTAGTTTCCGTTAGCCAGAACTAAGAGGCCCAAACTTGTTCCAACATGACAGTTCCCCTGTGCGAGCACCATAAAGACATGCGAGCCAGAGTGAGCTGTGCTCCAGGTCTTTTTGCCAACATCACTGTCTGTGACTCTTGTGACTGAATGAGCAAATCCCCACACAAATCTAGTGGAAAGCCTTCCCAGAAGAGTGGAGATTAATATAACAACAACAGCAACAACAACAACAACAACGAGAATCAACACCATAATAATGCCCATGGATTTGGAATGGGATGTTCAACATGCAAATATGATTGTGATGGTCAGCAGTGTACATTAAACATTAGGAGCATTTTCTGATGCTACAATTTTGTTCCAGGCAACATTTCGGTCTCTTTTTCCAGGGAATATTTGTGATTGGGATGGCATGTAATGTAGTTTATTTTGTAATTTTATTACATCCCAGGTCATAAACCAGGTTGGAAGAATCTGTTTTGCAGATGGTGCTATGATCCAGTCAGCGTTGTTAGCGCGTCATAGTTTAGCACTTACATGGTGAGTCACATAACATTCGCAACTCAGGTCATTGGCTTAAATCTGGGTTTTTTTTTTTTTTTTTCTTTTTCTTTTTTCTCTTCTTGTTACAGATTATATGGTGCACCAAAAAGTGCACAAAAAAGCTTAAAATTGCTGACCGCACCATTGAAGCTACAGTATATAATATACCTCAGTGTAGTAGGGATACATACACTCATCATCCACTTTATTAGGAACTCCTGTACACCTGCACATTCATGCAGTTATCTAATCAGCAATCATGTGACAGCAGTGCAATGCATAAATGTCATGCAGATACAGGTCAAGAGCTTCAGTTAACGCTCACGTTAAACATCGGAATGGGGAAAAGTGATCTCTGTGACTTTGATCGTGGCATTGTTGTTGGTGCAAGATGGGCTGGTTTGAGTATTTCATAAACTGCTGATCTTCTGGGAATTTCACACACTCTAGAGTTTATCCAGAATGTTGTGGAAAACACCTTGTTTATAAGAGAGGTCAGAGGAAAATGTCCAGATTAGTTCAAGCTGCCAGTAAGGATATCATACCTCAAATAATCACTCTTTACATCTGTGGTGAATGGAGCATCTCAGCATGCACAAAACATCAAACCATATCAGGTTCCGCTCTTGTCAGCCAAGAACAAGAATCTGAGTCTATCATGGGCACAGACTCCTCCAAACTGGACAGTTGAAGACTGGAAAAAGACCAGGTGATTTTTTGTTTTTGTTTTGTTTGTTTATTTTTCCCCCCCTAACTGTCCAGTGGAAACTGTGGTCTTCTGCAGTTTTCTCGCATGTAGCTCAAGGTTTGATGTGTTCAGAGATGACACATTTTCTTCATTCTGATGTTTGATGTGAACATTAACCGGAGTTCTTGACCTTTGTCTTCATGATTTTTTTTTTTTTGCATTGTGCTCCTGCCACATGATTGGTTGATTAGATAACTGCATGAATTTGCAGGTGTTCTTAATAAAGTGGACAGTGAGTGCATTTTCAGAGAGGAAAGCCTGAAAAGAGGGATGAGCTCAACTGTCATACGAAGCTACAGAAACGCTCATCCAGTTGGATGGACACATCGTGCACACACACAAACAAAGAAGAGTAATAACTATGCCTACTCCACTCTATCCTTGTTGACCTCACGTCTACAGCTCCCTTGCTGTCTCTCGCTCAGACAGCGAATGTACGGAAATGGAATTTTCTGGGTTGGTCATCACAGGACAAAGCACCATCTGGAAATACAATCGAGCGATGGAAGGACAGTGAAAGAGATAGCGAGAGAGGGGAGGGGGCGGAAGTAGACAGTGTACTAGGTGAGAGCTTTGCAGTTTCTGTCATTCTGACACTGAAAGGCTACACCTTGCACTGAGCCTTTATACCTTATAGCAAAGAAATACATCCAGATATGATATCTCCATCTTTTTGTCGTTCAGGTCATTCTGACACACAACATTTGCTCTACATCACCCTATGGCTGAGTCTTTACACTTCATGCACCAAAGCAAAATAACATTCACTCAAACAAATATGTTGCTCTCATTCACTTTTATTACCAAATTCATCACTTACATCCCTTTTATTACATCAAATACATCGCTTCAGTATTTCCCTCTGGATCTTTCCTGCATACACTCTCTGGGTTTTTAATATCACTCTGACTATAAATGCTGTGGTCTGTTCAGAAAATTCAGCTCTATTTAAAATCTTAAATACCCGTTCTGCACTTGTGAATTTTCAGATCTGTCTAATTTACACGAACCCATCAGAGGATGTATTAGTATCCAAGTGTCATAATAAATCCAATCAAAGCTGCAGAATAACACCCTAAAAATCTACTGGATCTATTTAATGATTAAGACAACCATTTGCCTACATCTTTTTAAATAAGTCAGAGTTAAGTATTATTAAGTAAATGTTGTGAATCAGTTATAGGCAGACGAACACATCTAGGCTATGTACGGCCAACAGGACTTTCTTCAATATTAGAAATCTAAATTAAATTATACCATCTTCACTTTCCTTTCAAGAAGTTATAAATATTAAGGTCTCTTCTGGATCTGAACAGTCATTTCACATAATGACTTTTAAACAAGATTTTAACAACACGAGCACGCTGTTTGCACCACAAATATAAGGCCGAATTAAAATACAAGAAAGACTGAAACAACAATGTTCCTGAATAAAAGCCTGTACATTTCTCAGGACTAACTGTGTGAACATAAAACAGTACATTACCAGGGAAGATGCCTTGATACTTTTTGATACGGCTGATTTAAAATGTTAGTAATGTGAAATGACCACAGCCAAGATGACAAACAGTAGAAATGTCTGGAAATGGTGTAATGCATCATCTATGAGTGAATAGGCAGAAGGCCAAGAGTACAGCATAAGCGGAGAATAACAAATAAGTGTTTAAAATGTCAATTTAATCGAAGTCAACGGTTAGGTTCCTGGATAATAGGCAAGCCAAATATGTTAAATCCAGGTAAAATACTATTTACAGGCTGCAAGTGTGAAAAAGTCTCAACTTGAAGATGTGCTGTTAATATTCTGGGTTTTAAGTGTAAAAGAGGTTACAGATTCCCAATGGACATTTGGGTGGGGGGGTCCTTTGTGAATGTATCCTCCCATCAGCTGTGGCACAATGTCAAGTTCAGCATGTCCGCTCACATTAAGATAGGAAAAGAACCTTAAAATGCTTTTTGCACATATCGAACATGACTTCGCAGTTCTTTTATTGGTACACGAGTGCATGCAGCTTGAACGAATCCTGCTAAAAAAAAAAGACATTTCATTATATACTTGATTCCAGTATGAGAAGTTAAGATGGGTAGCAAATGTCTCACTCATAGGTCTGACTTCATGGTGGAAGCCCTTAAGGCTCAGGTGAAAAAAAGGTTCATATTTCAAATGATTACTTGCTTTATTGAGCACAACAAAAATAGCTTTTACAGCATAACTTCAAACTTTCAAACAATCTCCCTACCTCATTAACTGTGGTGGTAGAGTTAACGTGCTGTATCCACTGTAATTTTATACACTGTGCCCTTCAGAGGCTCAAACGAACTCAGCCTTAAACCCCACTGATACCCCTTATCTGTTTTATATGCAAAGACTTTGATTAAGGATTGTATACTGTGAAAAGTGATCAGATTTATGCCAGTGTTCCCCAATGTTAATTTCAAAACATATGAATTCAGCTGGATATGTTTGTTTCAGCTTTGCAGTGTGATCAATGGGCTGCCAATAACAACAGTAAAGTAGTTACTAAATGAACTTTATACACTCTCAAACATAGCATTAATCATATGGAGAAGTCCTTGTGGTGTTTTAATTTGAGGCCGTTCAGCACAAGGCCAGCTGGATCATTAGGCATGAAGAATAATTCATTACTGCAAGCAGACTGAGAGACTGGGAGAAATTCGGGACACAGATCACAATTAAGGGTCTCGGTCTTATCAGTCGCGATGAGGATCTGTATGACTCGCCCCCGTCTATGTGAAGACCTCAACTGAACAGAAGAGCGGTACAGAAAAGTGCTCACTTAACACATATATGACTGAGAGGTCCATCTGTAATCGAGGTTGTGTAAGTAAGGAATAAAATATTTTTTCAAAATAAATAAATAAATAATGTGCTGTTATAGAAAAATAATCAGTGGCGTGATGCAAGCTGAGATATTCTTACACCCCTGAAGCTGAGTAAAACAGATTTTCCCAAAACAGCATGTCCCAAAGGGTTTATACTACAGTGATCTGTCAATGGTTACAATTTTTAATGTATCAATGAATGACATTTCATACATGTTAACCATTTATAGTTAAATTTACTGTTGTGAAACATGTGCAAGACAAGTCAGTTCCTGTTATAAGCGAAAGTGATGAAAGTGAGGGAAGGAGGTGAATAATATGCTGTATGGCGAGAGACAACTTGTTCTTAAGCTATCAAGCCACTGAGTGTAATTGCTATGAGTTGGTAATGACTTAAAACTTTTTCCCTGTACATCATACAGATTGTTTGGAAAATTTTATTGAACTATTTCATTATTGAGTAGTTGGTCAGTGTCACAAACTAAGTCACTTCACTACAAGTAGCAAAGCTATTTTTGATAAATATTGCTTTATTTTCTTAACAGAATAATATGTTGTTTTGCACAAACACAGCAAGCATAATGAATTTAGCATCTGATTGTTTCACCAGGCATGGCAACCAATGGATATAGTTATTGTTAATACAATGTGTGGCACCAGTAAAAAATAATGAATCCAAAAAGCAATGGGTTATTGAAATAACTGTGCTCTAGTGGACATACAAACAAACATGCACAATGGCTTGGAGCTATGACAATATATCATTATGGTGAAACTGATGCCATCAGATCAATTATGCCGCAGTATGCTTTTCTAGTAGTATATCCTCAGTATGTTTATAACACTGACTGATTCTTTTGCTATTCACAGCGCTGAGGATGTTATCATCTGTGTTTTGTTCTAGTTGTTTCATTTTTCCTAATTGTTAAATGATTTGTAAATGTTTTTTTTTTAAAGGTAATTGTAATAATATTTCAATGTGGCACTCTGTATTACTGGCACTTTGGCAGCAAACCTAAGTGGGATATGTACAGTGGCAAGAAAATGTATGTGAACCTTTTTGTAATTTCATGGTTTTCTGCATAAATTTGTTATAAAATGTGATCTGATCTTCATCTAAGTCAAGGGTATTGACAAATATAATGTGCCTAAAATAATAACACAAAAAAATTCTGATCTTTCATGTCTTTATTGAGAACAACCAAAAAAACTCATAGTGCTTGTGGAAAAAGTATCTGAATCTGAGTGAGTTAATGACCTGAAAAAAGCTAATTGGAGTCGGGTTTTAGCACACCTGGAGACTCGTTAAGAAAATGAGTTTGAAGGTGTGGACTACAGCTACTTTGACTGATAAAAACCTCTCACACTTTTGGAGTTTGCGCTGCACAAGAAGTACACGCTTATGTGAGCCATGCCTCGCCAAAAAGAGCTTTCAGAGGATCTATGATCAAGAATGGTTGATTTACATAAAGCCGGCAAGGGTTACAAAGTGATTTTAAAGACTTTAGACACAGTTAGGCAAACATTTTACAAATGGAGACACTTTGGGACTGTTGCTACTCTAAATGACACCAAGAGCACAATGAAGACTCATCAATGAGGTAAAGAAACAACCCCGAATGACAGCCAAAGATTTGAAGGCATCATTGGAACTGGCTAACATCTCTGTTCATGAGTCTACAATATGTAAAACGTTGAACAAGCAGGGTATCTACGGCAGGACACCACGAAGGAAGCCACTGCTTACTAAAAAGAACATTGCTGCACGCCTGAAGTTTGCAAAAGAGCACATTGACACTCCACAGCGGTATTGGCTAAATGTTTTGTGGACTGATGAAACTAAGATGGAACTATCTGGAAAAACCACACAGCACTACATCTGGCGTAGAAAGGGCACGGCATATCATCATGAAAACATCATCCCAACCGTAAAGTATGGTGGAGGAAACATCATGATTTGGGCCTGCTTTGCTGCATCAGGGCCTGGCCAGCTTGCAATCATTGAGGGGAAGATGAATTCCCAAGTATATCAGACAATTCTTCAGGATAATGTGAGAATGTCTGTACATCAGTTGAAACTGTGTAGAAGTTGGGTGATGCAACAGGACAACGACCCAAAACACCGGAGCAAGTCCACAACAGAAAAACAAAATCCGCCTTTTGGAGTGGCCAAGTCAGGGCCAGACCTCAACCCAGTAGAGATGCTATGGAATGACTTGAAGAGAGCCATACACATGAAACGTCCAAAGAATATGACCGGCTAAAGCAGTTCTGCCAGGAAGAATGGGCTAAAATTCCTCCTGAACGATGTGCAGGTCTGATCCACAGCTACAGGAAGCGCCTGGTTGAGGTTATTGCTGCCAAGGGGGGGTTCACCAGTTATTAATTCTACGGGTTCACTTACTTTTTCCACTGCCATTTTGAATGTTGAAGGAGTCTGTTCAATAAAGACATGAGGGATCAGAATTTATTGTGTTATTATTTTAGGCACATTATATATCAATACCCTTGACTTAAATGAAGATCAAATCACATTTTATAACAAATTTATGCAGAAAACCATGAAATTCCAAAAGGTTCACATACTTTTTCTTGCCACTGTACTGTAGCTTGTAGGCTATAGGAAAATAAATTTTGTTAAAATTCTTAAATTTTAAACTTTTAAATTTGTGACGTGATTGTGTTTTTTTTTTTTTTTTTGCCACATTGCCCACCCTAAAGTACAATCTATAAAGAAATAAGCAAACGAATGAAGGAATGAACAAATGTATTTCAGCAAACCCAACCTTGTTTGAGCTTATCAAATGTATTGCAGCTATCAAAAGACTATCAAAAATGTCAGAGGGTGCATCACATTAAACTCTACCATTTAAGGTGATCTTGTCTTTACAGTGCTTTTGGAAAACTGCACAGCAAAATCACCAGTGTTGATTTAACACCCACAATGTTGAATTTACACCCTACAGTGTTTATATAAGTCCATTGGACTCAAATAAACACTCTGGGTGTTAATTCAACACTAGGGATTTTACTGTCTGGGACATAATCTCAAAAAAGTGAAACATTTCAATGCAATGTGGTTCAGCATGAGACAAAATAAAGTCAGGAGAAAACGTACAAACTGTGGATGGCGTGATCCCATGTTTCATTTTTATTAAGATGCTGATTTCTCAATGCTCATTAGCAACAATTACCGGTGCAGATCCAATACTAACATCCACACAATAACCAACTCTCTACAAGCTTCAGAAACGATAAGTGTGCTGCTATATGACAATTTTTGTCCTGTGTTCACATGTAAGTGTTGTATACTATAAACATAGGAAATATTTCAGTAATTTATTTTTTTTTTTTAAAAGAAAAGTGAAAAAAAAAACTGTTCAGAGCAACACAGAGTTTCAGGCCTGTGTGGCCTTGATATAATGATAGGTATTGATGCATCCCTGCCTGGCTTGAGCACAAAGCTCACCCTTAACTTTAACCTTAGACTTCTAATCTTAACTTTTCATTCGAATGTTCACACTTTGCAAGTGGTAGAGCATGTGTGCTGAAACAGAAGCAAAAATAAAATAAAATGAAAAAGCAGTAGAAAACATACCTGTTGAAAATTATGATTATTATTAGTATTATTATTACTATTAGGCCTATTACTATCATCATCATCATCATTGCTGTTATTAACATGAATATTTTTTCTCCCCGGTTGGTTTATGACAGTAATTTATGTGCACCCATAAATCCTTCTCTACCACTGTCTTTGTTGCTGTAGTCTCTCGCGACGCGTCCGGCATTTTTGCGGCGGATTACATTTTCAAACCCCAGCATCAGACTTTAATGCTTGAACTTACGTGTGAGGATGAGCGCAGTTGTTCCAGGGCTGCTCTACTCCGCATCGGGCGCGCGGCTCCGCATAGTCCTCGTGTGTGTCCGCGCCGTGCTGAATCGCGCTTGCCGGAGGAGGAGAGGACGCGGAGGAGAGGACGCGCACCGGAGCTCTGTTGCAGCCGCAGACCGGGACTCCGCGCCTCAGAGCGGACAACAGAGGCGGAGCTCCTGGCTTGGACCGGGGGAGAGAGAGGTGGGGGGCACGGAGCTGCTGTCTCTCTCCTGTTCCTACGGCCGTCTCCCGTCCTGTCACACATCAGAGAGGAACCGGAATTCACATCGGAGGCTCAGATCAGCAGAGTCGCAGAGCCGAGAACAGCAACAAGTAGGGGAGGAAAACTTTCGGCATTTACGCCCAAACCGACTCACGAGACAATCTCGAAAACGCACACACGCTCACAGATATGAAACACGCGCTCAAATGTGTGTATGTACACAGACATTTTCAGCACCCCTTCAACACACACACACACACGGTCAGATTGACGCACGTGCACGTAATGTAATCTATGAATTTCTGGTTTGTCTCTTATGGAGAAATCACATAGCCTAGGTTTTACGTGATAATGTGTTTTTTCACATGTGATGTGAATAATATGTAATTATATGTGAAAACATATAAAGGCTATTTCACCATGGTAGCCTATGCCCTGAAATTGCACATGTGAATTCAGGTAAACATCATGCAAATATACAGTACAGCACATTCATTCATTCATTCATTCATTCATTCATTCATCTTCAGTAACCACTTTATCCTTATTAGGGTCAACATGCGGCGCTTATCCAAAGAACACTGGGTGTAAGGTTTGAAACTCCACACTGACAGTAACCCAAGCTCAGGATAGAACCAGGGTGAGGTTCTGTCCATTTCATCATGCGAATAATATGTGATGACGTGAAAAATAAAAGCACATGCCCTACATATGAAAAATGAAAATGTGTAAATAAACAAATTGTGTGGGGGAATAAACGCATGGTGGCTTAGGGGTTAATACATTTACCTCTCACCTCTGGGGATGGGAGTTCAAGCCCCACCTCTGCTCTGTGTGCGTGGAGATTGCATTGTCTCCCAGTGCTTTGGGGGTTTCCTCCCCCAGTCCAAAGACATGCATTGTAGGCTGATTGGCATCTCTAAATTGTCTAAGTAGTGTGTGAATGAGGGTGTGCGCAACTGTACCCTGTGATGGGTTGGCACCCTATCCAGGATGTCCCGCCTTGTGCCCTGGGATAGGCTCCAGGCTCCCTGCAACCCTGTATAGGATAAGCAGTACAGAAAATGGATGGATGGATATGTGAACTGTCTAAAAACCACAACATGTAAATCGTGAATGAAGAATATGAAGTTCATGTGACTTTTCTACAAGGGATAAATATTCTGAGCTTCCTAAAAGGGTCCTATTTGGTCCTTTTGGAAAACACTCATTTGTAGGGTTTCTACAAATGGACAAATTAAAAAACCCTTAAGGGATTGCATTTCTGCCTCACAATTCAATCTGAACATAACTTCATGTTTATTGATGAAAGTTTTCAATAAAATATGAAATCCTTATGTTGGATGTTCCAGAATTACATTGTCAACACTGAGCTTATTGATCCTGAGCTTGGATTACTCTCTGTGCGTTACATGGGTTACTTCACATTTTCTTTTCATGTCCATGTGGGTTTCCTCCAGGTTCTCCGGTTTCCTCCCACATCCCCCAAACTTGCCAGTAAGTAGATTGGCTCATGCCAATAATCCAGTCTTAACCCGATTAAGACCATACTTTGATTAAGAAACTGCCATGTAAACAGCAATTTTTACTTACCTTAATCTAATTAAGGTCATAGTCGAATTAAGCTCTAATTGACTACGTTTACATGGACAGCAGTAATCTAATTATTGACCTTAATCCGAGTAAGATAATAATGTGATTAAGGTGTTTACATGAGTCGCTTTTAGAATACTCTTGTCATGTTCCCGTTTTACATGTTTTAGAACATAATTAGATTAACAACCCGCGTCATTACGTCACCGCGCCACGCCGTCCGACGTCCCTCCAGAATTACACGCATCAACATACAGTTCGTCTTCGTTATGGTACCGTATACAGTTTTGGGTGTTTTTATTTTTTTTTTACGAACGCTTTAAGTGCAGTTAATTATTTGTCATGCTGTACGTGCTAATAGACAACTGCTTGAAGCGGTGGGTTTGTCCCAAATCGCGTACTTACCTACTATATAGTAGCCGAGATACATGTATTTTTCCCCACTACAGGCCTGTAGTAGGAAAGTATGTGATTTGGGACACAGCCGAACTCTCTTGTTTGCCGTAAAACGTAAAACTGCCGTGTGTGATCGTGTCCTGTCGCAAAATGCGGTGAAAACTCCTACACGACGCTCATAATGTGATTAAGGTGTTTACATGTCACTACTACACGTCCATAATGCGACTAAAACAGGAGTACTCCACCTGTCTTAATTAGATTATTGCTTACTTTGATTATGACCTTAATTAGATTAAGGTAAGTAAAAATTGCTGTTTACATGGTAGTTTCTTAATTAGAGTATGGTCTTAATCGGATTAAGAGTGGATTATTGTTGTCCATGTAAACACAGCTAGTGAATTAAGATAGGTGGAGTATTCCTGCTTTAGTCGCATTATGGACATGTAATACAGACATGTGAACACCTTAATCACATTATGAATGTCGTGTGAGAGTTTTCACCGCATTTTGCGACAGGACATGATCACACTCGGCAGTTCTCAACATTTTACGGCTAACAAGAGAGTTCGGCTGCGTCCCAAACCGCATACTTGCCTACAATAGGCCTGTAGTGGGGAAAAATACATGCATCTCTGCTACTATATAGACGGTAACTACACGATTTGAGACGCAGCCCACGGCTTCAAGCAGTTGTCCATTATCACGTATAGCATGACAAATAATGAACTGCACTTAAAACATTCGTAAAAAAATTTTTTTATAAAAACACCCAGAGCTGTATACGGTACCATAACGAAGACGAACTGTATGTTGATACGTGAAATTCTGGAGGGACGTCGGATGGCGTGGCGCGGTGACGTAATGACGCGGGCTGTTAATTTAATTATGTTCTATAACATGTAAAACAGGAACATGACAGGAGTATTCTAAAAGCGACTCATGTAAACACCTTAATCACATTATTATCTTAATCAGAGTAAGGTCAATAATTATTTCTGCTGTCCATGTAAACATAGTCAATGGCGGAATCTGCATTGCTATACACAGAGCGGCCTACAAATATGACCGCCGACTACAACTCCCAGAATTCACAGCGGCTACAAACATGGCCACAGAAAACTGCAACATCCATCATGAACTCCATCACATTCACCTTCCTACTGATTGCATACACCTGTACTCACTTACACAATCACACCAACAGTACAAAAGAGCATTTATTCCACCACCACCACGACCTTGTGAACTATGCACTCACTGTTAATTACCTGTTGATACAAAGACTTTATCATGGTATAGTGGTTTCTGGTTATGATTCCTGTTCTGGCTATTTGGTTGATGTTTTTGTCTTTTGCCCTGGTTACTCTGATTGCACATCGCCTGTCTACAGCCTGTATCCTGACTTTAATCTTGCCTTAGGTTTTGGATTTGTTTGCCTGTTGTCAAAATAAAACTCTTAACCTTTGCAAGTGTCACCACCTCCGCCTCCTGACAAAGATGAACCTATTATCATTTTATATACATATTTTTTAAAAACCTTGCAAAGATTCATATTTGTGGTTATGTATGGCATTTACAGTAACATGTACTCTCATTATTTGTAAAAGAAATTAAAAAAAAAAAAAAAAAAAGGGTGTGTTAATTAACAAAAAATGTGTGTTCAATTATTGTCTACATTTCTGCTATTTGTGTGTGGCATGTGACTATATTTTAGCACATATTTTTTGTTAATACATCTGTTTTCGGTTGTCCCTCTGGGGGAACCCTTAAAGGAAGAAGGACTTGACAGCTGCAGGATTAGATTAGTCCAGTGGTTGTTGACTTTCCGACAGCTGTGACGTCAATAGAAGACATGACTAGAATTAAGCAGACCAAAGGGAGAGGATCTCTGTAGATCCATGTGTATGGAATCCAGGAATTAAGATTCATCTTAATTAGTCAAGGTGTACCATCTCTCTCTCTCTCTCTCTTTCTCTTTCTCTTTCTGTTGCTAGTCTTCGTGTGAGGTGTTGCTAGGGTCAAGGAGGAGATTTACAGATTACTAAACCATCCTTTGTAAAGAGCATGTCTGATTGCTTTGATGGATTAGAGAAGCTCAGCTGTAAGGAGAGGGTATAGCAGTTGAGAAGGGAAGGCAGAGAGAGTGAGTGTCAACCAAGGAACGAGAAAACACTTTCACCTGCCACACAGGCACAAGCCAGACAAGAACAGTGTTTAGTCAAAATATACATTTTAAATTTAGTTATATAGTTTAACCCTGGATATTATGAGAGAGCCATTTGAAAAAAATCCAGTCTACAGCAAGATGACATGAGGAAGAAGCTCAAAAACTAATCCCAATGTCTTCTAGGTGATACCAGATAGGTGATTATGAAATGGGAATTATACACAGTTGAGCATGTACTGTATGTATGACTATAGTGTAGCACATCTATTTGGCATAAACCACAGTTTATGGGAAGTGCAAATCTCTGATGCTTCCAGCTGAGGTTATTCAGTGCAGTCGGAAGCTAAATAGCATGTGAATGTGGCTCTGAAATGCAAAAGCACAGTGGTAGTGTATTGAAATCATGCACCACAGTCATGTGAGTCAGTCTGTATGGCAGGTGGAGCCACAACGGGGGTAACAAATCAACATCTTGCATAGCATCACGTTAGGCAGTAGCATATACCTCAATGACTGTGTTTACATGGACAGCAGTAATCTAATTACTGACCTTATTCTGAATAAGACAGTATTGTGATTAAGTTGTTTACATGATTCGCTTTTTGAATATTCCTTTCATGTTCCCGTTTTAAATGTTATAGAACATAGATCGATTAACGGCACACATCATTACATCCCCACACCGTCCGACGTTCCCTCCAGAATTTCACATATCGACATACAGTTGGTCTTCGTTATGGCACCGTATACAGTTTTGGTTGTTTCATTTTTAATTTTATGAACGCTTCAAGTGGAGTTAATTATTTGTCATGCTATACGTCCAATTAGATGACTGCTTGAAGCCGTGGGCTGTGTCCAAATCCGCGTACTTACCTACTATATAGTAGCTGAAATACATGTGAAGGTTTCGGACGCAGACGTGCTCTCTTGTTTGCAATCAAAATGTTGAGCACTGCCTTGTGTGTACGTGTCCTGTTGCAAAATGCGGTGAAAACTCCCATACGACTAATAGTCACGATTAATAGTGTGATTAAGGTGTTTACATGTCTGTAATGCACTTCCATAATGTAATGTCTTAATTCGATTTGTGTTTACTTCGAGTATGACTTTAATCGGATTAAGGTCATCAATGATCGCTGTTTACATAGTATCGGATTATTGTTGTCCATGTAAACGTACTGAGTGAGTCTCATCTCAAGAAAATGTAGCAGAAATCTGAGCAAACAAGAATACTGAGGTGGTTGACTTTTCTTTGATTTCATATAAATGAAGTCATATGAAAAGATCTCAACTCTAAAAGCACCCTGAACCTTAACTTTAATCTTAATCGCATTTTTAATTCAGTTGTGAGCGTGAAACCATGCTGGCTTGGTGTAAATGTTAAACACAGTGATTTGGACAGTCTTCTTTGACCCTAAGAATAAATTAGAGCATGTGCAGAATTTATAATCCAGGTCTCCTCTGGGTGCTCCATTTCCGCCAACATCCCAAAAACATATATGTAGGTGGCTTGGCTACTCTAAAAAAAAATTGGTTAATTACTGAAGATGCAGATGTAGTGTTTCTCCTAAAACACTTTTTAAGGACACCTATCATGCAAAATTCACTTTTACATCGTGTTTGAACATAAATGTGTATCGGCAGTGTGTGTACACAACCATCCTACAATGGTAAAAAACCACCCACTCCTTTTTTTAAATATTTTCCATAAATCATATACAGTGTCTCAAAAAGAGTCCTTTTTGTTTTCTTCCCAACGTGATGTCACATTAGAACAGGCCCCGCCCACGACTGGTGACAGACTCTGCCCTATTAGAATAGATCCTCCCCTGAGTGAAGTGCACACAATCCGCCATGTTCTCCATGTTGGCACAGTTATAGTGATAAGAAGAATGTCTCAGCTTCATAAGTGCTGTAAGTGTCCTGCTGGCTGTAAGAATGAACATAAGAGTCTTCGTGTACTCCCGGCATCAGAGCCACTGAAGACGCAGTGGAGTAGTTATATTTTTGAAGGAAATGTGCACGAAAAAATATCTAAATTCATGTGCGAATCAGTTTACACCAGACTGCTTTGTGAACGAGGGTCAACATAAAGCAGGATTTGCTGAAAAGTTGATTCTCAAGCATGGATCATTAATAATTGTTTGTGGTCCAGCTTTATATCCAGAAGACGTAAGTTTTATATTTTTTGAATGATTGCAAATCGCCTTTTCGAATGTGCTTGTTAGCAGATTCCATGGCTAATGCGGCTAAAGTGAATAGAGTCACTTTAATGTCGTCATTTTTATTTTTAACCTGAAAATGCTTACTGTCTGTACAGTAAAGTGATTGTCTTTTTGAAAACTGTATATGTTTTGTGCAAATCATTTTACACCAGACTGCTAATGCGGCTAAAGTTACCATTGTCTCTGATTGTATTCACGGTATAACCATTCAGAAATGTCCTGGTTCAATCTCACAGTTGTTACTTCTGACGGAGTCTCTCCTTCATCAGTGTCTAACTCTGGTTCATACATATAGGGCTGAACACTGGTATTTACGGTGTCAATCATACTGGTTCTCTTATTTGTTGCCATAGTATCCGATGCACCAGCTGCACGCCCTAGTATCCAAAGCATGAGCCCTCTTCTGGAAAGGGGGCGGTGAGCAGCAGCTCATTTGCATTTAAAGAGACACACCCAAAAACAGTGTATTTTTACTTCCACCCAAAAAGATGCATTTACAGCATGGTATAATAACAGATCTTTGGGGTATTTTGAGCTGAAACTTTACAGACACATTCTGGGGCACATGGGTGGCTTAGTGGATAGCACGTTTGCCTCACAATTCCAGGGTTGGGGGTTTGATTCCTGACACTGCCCAGTGTGTGTGGAGTTTACATGTGCTTCCCGTTTCCTTTGGGTACTCCAGTTTTCTCCCCCAGTCTAAAGACATGCATTATAGGTCCAAAGTGTCCATAGTGTGTGACTGTGTATGTGATTGTGCCCTGTGATGAATTGGCACCCCATCCAGGGTGTACCCTGAGTTGTGCCCCAAGCTCCCTGGGATGGGCTCCAGGTTCCATATGACCCTGAAGGATAATAGTATAAAAGATGGATGGATGGAATTCTTGGCCAATGAAACTAGTCAACTGACTGTCAACATTCACATAATTGCTTTTCATTTCTGCAAATATGCCAGCTAAAATTTGAAACACGCTGGCTATCAACTCCATATATTCAATGGACTCCATTTATACTGTGCACAGATGCTCTTGCAGGGGGATTTTTGCATAATGGCTCTGGGATTACCCTTCACTAACTGAGATAAATTGCAGATCTATTGCCAGACAATAGGCTTCACTAACAAGACTGAAATTTATCTACAACCATGAATACAGTTCATGTGTCGTGCTAAGATCAATTTTGAGTTGAAAATTTAAATACTTTATTCATAATATCGGTTACATAAAATGGGACATCTTTTGCAAAAAAAGAGAACAAAATAGAAACAATCAACAAAACATATGAATAAAAAATCTGTTAACCAGGCACAGTCCATATATACAGTGGGGGAAATAAGTATTGAACATGTCAACATTTTTTTCAGTAAATATATTTCCAATGAGGTTATTCACATGAAATTTTCACCAGACATCAGTATTAATTCAAGAACTCCAGAAATATAAAGAATTCACAATATTAATAAGATAAATAAAACTATGTGTAAAAAAGTGGAATGACACAGGAAAAAAATATTGAACACTAAGAAAAAGCAGTTTTCCAAGGCAAGGTAAACCAAGGAACCAGCTGACAGCCGTAAATAATTATACCCCCTATCTGTGCAAATTAATATCAGCTCGGTTAGTAAATTGATGGTCTATAAAAAGGCTTTTTGTTACCAACGTGTCACACAAGAAACATCTCATGATGGGTAAAAGCAAAGAGCTCGCCCAAGACCTTTGCAACCTTATTGTTGTGAAACATATTGATGGAACCAGATAAAGACATATTTCAAAACTTCTGAATCCTCCAGTAAGCCCCACTGGGGCCATTATCCACAAGTGGAAGCAACATCACTCCGTCATCAACCGGCCATGTACAGGAACTCCACGCAATATTACTGATCAGGGAGTCAGAAGAATAGTCAGAAGTGTAGCCCAAGAGCCAAGGACCACTCGGAAAGAGCTCCAGAAACACTCGGAGGCAGCAGGTGTCATCGTCACAGAGAAAACAATAGACAATGCACTCCACTGCTCACGCTCACCCGCAAGACTCCATTACTAAAGTAAAAGTATGTCAAAGCTCATTTAAAGTTTGCTACAACTCATTTGCACAAGCCTATGAAATACTGGGAGAGTGTAGTCTGGTCAGACGAGAGCAAAATTGAACTTTTTGTCTGTCATACTACACGCCATGTTTGGAGAAGAAATGGCACTGCACATGACCCTGAAAACACTACACCAGCAGTGAAGTTTGGAGGTGGAAGCATCATGGTGTGGGGCTGTTTTTCATCACATGGTACTGGCAGACGTCATATAATTAAAGGAACGATGAATGGAGCCCTTTACCAGGAGATTCATGAGAAGAATCTGCTGCCATCCACCAGGATGATGATGAGATGTGGGTGATGAGATCTTCCAGCAGGACAACGATCCAAAACATACAGCAAAGGAAACTCTCAAGTGGTTTCAGAGAAAAATAATCAAGGTGTTAGAATGGCCCAATCAATCACCTGACCTGAATCCAAGTGAACAAGATTTAAAGACAATATGTTTAGAAGAATGGGCCAAAATCACACCTGAATACTACGGCCCATTATTTTTTTCATACAGGAAGTGTCTTTAAGCTATCATTACAAACAAAGGCTTCTCCACTAAGTATTAAATAAATTTCAGTTAGCGTGTTCAATAATTTTTTCCTGTGTCATTCCTCTTTATTACACATAACTTTATTTATTGACTTTAAATGTTGTGAAATCTTTACATTTGCAGATTTCTTGAGTTAATACCAAAGTCTGGTGAAAATTTCATGTGAATAGCCTCATTGGAAATATATAGCAATATGACAAAACCCTACTGGTTATGTGGATAAGATTTTTTTTACTTTTACAGTAAGCACTACTCATGATTGCTTGTTGTGTGTTGCTTTATTGATGAATTCCAGGCATCTATTCTTATGATAAACATCTTCAAAGCTACTGATGGCTTCAACAGCTTTTCTAATTAATTTTTATTGGACCATACAGCCACCACTTAAACCCAGTGGACCAATTAATCTGTTAATTGGCTGACTTATGATTGACAGCTTTATGAAAATTTCACTGCCCTCGCTTCCTGCCATTTGAGGACTAATGGGATCTTTTGTTTTTATTATGATTATCATGTTATGAATTTTCATAGTGTGGCTCAGATGTAGCAAATTTGGGACAATGTAAATAATCTACAGTATGGGACTGTGAATGAAGTGTATGAGTGTCTATTAGGCATTGTATGACTATTACATTTTAGTAGTTGACCAGGAACTCATAAAACTTTTGGATTTGTATATGATAAATTGCCCTCTAGGTGTGAATGAGTGTCTGAATGTGTATGTGCATGGTGTGCCGCAGTGAAGTGGACTGGTGTCTCTTCCGGGGTGAATTCTCTTATCTTGTGCCCAGTGTTCCCAGGATAGGCTTCAGATCCACTGCAACCCTGACCAGGATAAACCAGTTAATGAATGAATGAATAAATGAGTTAAGGATTGATGTATTTGAATTAAAAATGACATGGTCTGAGAAGCTAATACAGAGTCAAGTTCTGTTATTTGTTGATAAGTTGGTCATGTAAAAAGGAGTCATGTGGACTCAGTGCAGTGTTCTTATTAAGAGCATAATTTTATTATTATTATTATTATTATTATTATTATTACATTTTTAAATTATTTTATTAGTTGTATTTTTGTTCTGAGGTTTTTCCTTTTCTTTATTTTGCCCTGAATGGTTGGCCGCATTTCACAAAACACTGAAATTTGGGGAAAATGTCCACCTCTGCAATACATTTTCTGTGCTGTTTTCCATTACCCATTGTCCATCCACATCCACTGTAACTCCTTAATGTCTAACCTCAACCCCATTTTACCTAACCCTAAGCCTAATATCAACCCCACTATGCCCAACCCTTACCACATCCTCTGCCTCCAAAATTATTATGGCCTTTTTTTTTTTTTTTGTGGCTCTTTTAGTTCTTTTAAACAATGCCTGCATTTTCTATATATAAATAATACAAATAAATAAATCTGTGATGGATTGGCATCCAACCCAACCCTGACCAGGATAAAGTGCAAATCTTAATGAAGATGAGTGGACATAAATGATAAATATAAATAAATGATAAATTAATAAAATTTTCCTCCTGGGGATGAGCCAGGTGTCCACAAGGTCCATCATCATCTATTTCTATAATCATACCAAAAATAAATGCATCACCATACACATCACAATGGATAGCCTCACAATCCTGTGAAGCAGGGTTTTTTCCTATTCATGTAAGCAGAAATAAAGTTAGTGAGTGAAAAATATCCTCAGAAAGAGATCATAGTTTCATCTTAACGAGAAACTACAAACAAACCTGGGATGATGGACGAATGACAGTTTAAACAGAATGATTAGCCTCTATAACATGTCAATACACATTATTCCTGTTCTAATATCATGGGCAGAGTTGGGTGAACGTGTTACAAAGTAACATTACTGTATTCTGTCATGATTTCCCCTCGCACTCTGAGGCTCCACACATGAGCGCGCACTTCCGGGTTTGACAGTGACATTGACTTTTTGTTTACTTTTTACACTTGTGCATTTGTTATGATTTCTGTCCTGTCGCCGCCCCAGTATTGTCATTATTTGTTTCCCGTATGTATCATCATTGTTCTCAGCTGTTTTGTGTTCACCCCTGAAAGGTTTGTCATTTAAACCCCTTGTGTGTCTATATGTGTTGTGAAGTATTGAGTGTTCTCACTGTGCAAAGCCTTTGTGCCATAGGTTTTGAGGTATGGATTTGAGGCATGGTTTTGATCTTGTTTATAGCATAGCGTTCTTTGATTCTAGTCCAGCCTCGTTGATGCCCATTTACCGATCGCCTGACCCTTTGCCTATTTTGACCATGCCTGTGTTTCACGATTTGGATTTGTCTGCCTGTATAATAAAGCTCTTATCTGCACTTGCATCCATCTCAACCTCCATTACATAACACCTCCAGTAAAGTTACTGAGACTTGTAGGCCTACAACCCATGCCAAGGTGCATTAATGCAGTTTTGGTGGCCTCGTACAAAGACAATTGTTTTTCCTTTAACTAATTATTTTATTTATTTGTTTTGTTACACTAGATTAACTTCACCACCTGCCCCATGTTTTTATTTTTAATGTGGCCCTCCTGCCAGTAAAGTTGAATAGCCCTGAAATAATTAAATGCCAAGAGCCCCTTGTTTTAGCCTGATGGCCTCACTCCATCTCTGCCTCCTAATGACTTCTTTTAATTAGGTAAACAACAAAACATTAATGATTCTACATTTATGTGCATGCATCTATTCAGATTATATGAGACCTGCAAGAGAGATAGGTTTACGAAGATTCAGGACTGCATCATGGCTGACCCTGCACACTGACTTCAGTTTCCTAAGCAGGGATAAGCAAATTAAATAATTTCACTGTACATGTATATGTGTTTAAAATGTATACTTATATAAAATTGCCTTTTTTCTTCCTGTTAGTGTCATGGAACAGAATAAAGGGACTGGAAGGGTTTTTACCATTTCTGATCCTCTGGTCCTGTTATGGCTATAAGCTGTTAATCACTGACACTTTATTGTGTCAGATAATGGATCTCTGTTCGGACCATGTTTGAACTCTCTCTCTCTCTCTCTCTCTCTCTCTCTCTCTCTCTCTGACTTTAATGAGAAGTGCAAGGAAGTCAAGAAAGTCAGCATTCTCTTTCATCTCTCCACCTGTCTCTCATCCTTTGTTCTTTTTCCCTCCTTATATAGCATCCCTCAGTTCCTCTGGCCACCTGTCAATCCTCCTATCACTCTTTCTCACTCTGGTGTATTAGTCCCATGTATAATGCATCCATTTGTTCTCCTTCAGACTGTTTCTATTTTCCCAGAGGCCTTATAAACATGATATAAAATTTTGTCCCTCATTTTGTCCTATTTCTGTCTCTTGGGTTTCTATTTATGAAACCATGCAGACTAAATCTATTAGATGAATGTGTGTAAGTGTATTAAAATTAATACACTTGTATTAAAATTAAATTAATGAAACATGAAAGGAGAGTTTGGTTTATGTTTTTGTTTATTGTCATTCAAATGCTGCCATTATGACCGTTTAAGTCATTTTCAGTGCATGGATTTATTTTCAACAGTGATGGTATGAGCTTCAGTACATTTACATTTACATTTATTCATTTAGCAGAGGCTTTTATCCAAAGCGACAAATGAGGAAATAAAAGCAAAGCGATATATCAAGCAGAGAACAATAAAAAGTAGTGCTACCATACAAGATTTTTAAATTGAGTACTAGAAAGAAAAGTGCGCAGAGTAGAGATGTAAGTTGTTGTTGTTTTTTATTTTATTTATTTATATAAAGGTTAATGTGGGGTTGGCATTTTAGGGATTAGTAACGTGCTCAGGGAAGAGGTGGGTCTTTAGCTGTAAAATATAATTAAAATATAATTCTATAGAGATGAACTTTACAATACTGTATAGTAATATGTGACTGAATTGCTGTGTATATGTTAATTTTAAGGTTTTTAAGGTTAAGTTTGTTTATTTATTAAGTAGGATATGGCGTATGCTATTGCTACTACTATGTTGGGCAGTGGTGGTGCAACAGTTATGGCTCTGGGTTACTGATCAGAAGGTTGTAGTTTCAAACACCAGTGCTGCCATTGTTGGGCAATTTGTTAATTAAATTTCTATAACAGCAGTTTTGACAGTACCGTGTTATCATTTTTATAGTAACAGCTCATTAAAAGGGAATTTTATGGCAGACGCACCACACAAAAGGTTTTAAAAAATCAGTGCGTATTTATTGATCCATGTTTTCTGTGAGGAGATGATAGTTTAAAATTTTTTGAAGGAGTCTCCAGTGTCAGCGCTTTGTAACACTCTGAGTTAAAGCTGTAACATTACATCTGCTGACACACGAAATTCTACAGAGGACTTTTTTAAAGAGTTTTCAGCAACATGACAAGCTACTTTTTTTCCCCTTATGAACTTTGATGTAAATGATGACAGGATCTAACTCGTTTCTCAGACTTTCCACAATATTAAATGTAACTATAAACGGATAAAAAGTATGAAGTGTAGTTCTTTAATTAAAAAAGAACTCCATCACCACAAGTCTAGTCTTTGAATGTGTAAGTAAGTTATTTGTATGACAAAGAAGAAGGAAGCTATTGAAGAAAAACTATTTCAGACATTTGACTTTGCTACCTTGATCCTGTTTGGATCAATTTCAAAATCTAATCAATTCATCTGATAGCTACAATGCTAATTTCCTATAAATCCTACAAAGACTGAGCCACTCATTCTTGAGCTATTGCATAATGACAATTCTGAACAGATAGACTGACAAACTAAAACCATAATGCCTCCCCTACCTAGGCAAAAAATTGTTCGAATTGGAAATTAGCTGTGGAATAAGAGGTATAAAACACGTTTCACTGTGCTGTAATAGGAAAATAATCAACACCCCATTGTGACTAATTACTTACTTAAAGTGTGTTTGTACAGTAATTACCAGTAATTTTCTGTAAAATATTAATAAACACATGCCTATATGTCTATCTATAGCCATGAATACTCACAAACACGATTTAAGCAGAGAACTTAATATGCAAATCCATGTATTTCCTAGAAGTAGCAGATGGCTTCAGGATTTTTGCGATCTCTATAATGAGAAGTGGAGAGAGGGAGGGTGTGATTACTAGATGCTAATCAAGCCCCTGCCAGAAGAACAAATCAAAAAACTGATTCCCACAGAGATGATTGGAAAGAGCTGGCTGCACTCCTCACTAGTGGAATAGAGTGAGAGGTTGAATGTGTAGGTTTAAATTATGCATATCTTTTAAATGACACTGTGCAGGAGAGACTTGAGAATTTTCACTAGCCACGATTATGGCATCATCAGCTTCAAAATGGTCCCACTCTTGCTCCATTTACACACTTTTTAGTGTTCAGTGCAGATACACATATCACAAGCTGGGATGAGCCAGTTGGATGTCATGGTGGCATCAATGAAATGTTGATACCTCAGGTGGGTCACATACCTGCAGTGACCTCAAATCATATCTGTGTGAAGCTTATTATGCCTATGCCAATCAAGGCTTCATATATTGTTGTAAGTATTTTGACCAATTTTGATGAGCATTAGGAATTATAGAGCACCTAAAAAACCAATCAAATAATGTCATTAAATGGCCAAGTGTGTGTGTATGTGTGTGGTTATGCTGAATGGTTGATTTGTACAATAATCAATTACAAATAGTGGTTACATTTAGTGGTTTAGTGCTTAGTTCATCTGCCTCAGACCTCTGGGGTTGTAGGTTTGAATCGCACCTCCTCTCTGTGTGTGCGGAGTATGCATGTTCTCCCCCATGTTTTGGGGGCTTCATATGGGCACTATGGTTTCCTCCCCCCAGTCCAAAGACATGTGTTGTAAGATGATTGGTATTTCCAAATTGTGTGTAGTATGTGAATGTGTATGTGATTGTGCCCTGCAATGCATTGGCACCCTGTCCAGGGTGTCCCCCGCCTTGTGCACGAGTTCCCTGGGATAGGCTCCAGGCTCCCCCGCAACCCTGTGTAGGATAATTGGTATGGAAAATGGATGAATGGATGGATGAATGGATGGATGGATGAATTGAATGTTATATTGCAGTTTACAACATAACTAGCTACACATACACTTACTATCAAGGGCTTGGTCACTAGCTCACAGGACTAGTTCTCTAACTTTCATTCTCTTAACTATACAAACACAAAATCCATCACAGAAATTTCCACTGGTGCTCTAACTTCAGTGTTGGTCAATTAGTGTGTATGAGGCATGTCTGACATATTTTTGACCTCTCTCACAAAGAAGATTAATGAGAATTCCTCATTACCTCATCTCTTTAATCCATTAAACATCTACCCTGCAGGTGTCTGTGTTTATCATTAATGAAAGAAAGATAATAGCTAACAAGTGAAAGTAATTTAACTAATATTTGACCACATGTCTGTCTGTGAGAATCTCTCCTTCCTTCATGTCCTTAATTTTTCCAGCAAACTTTACTCCATATTAGGGGTGTAACGCAATGTCAGTATTTGTATTTGTATTTAGTACTCCAAATACCAGTATAAACCTGAACTAGACATGACCTACACTCCCTTCAGAAACTACTGGAATGGCAAGGCCAATTCACTTGTTTGTGCTATACACCAAAGACATTTGGGTTTGAGATCAAAAGATGGATATGAGAAGAGAGTTTAGAATTTCAGCTTTATTTGTTGGTATTTACATCTAGATGTGTTAAATAATATAAAACATAGAACCTTTGTATCAGACCACCCAAAAAGTATAGGAACAGATAAGTCTTGAAGTAAATTAAAATAAATAACACTTAATATTTGGTTGCATATCCCTTGCTTGCAATAACTGCATCGAGCCTGCAAGCCACTGACATCACCAAACTGTTGGTTTCTTCTTTTGTGAAGCTTTTCCAGGCTTTTGCTACAGCCTCTTTCAGTTGTTGTTTGTTTCGGTGGGGTTTCTCCCTTCAGTCTCCTCTTCAGGTGGTGAAATGCTACTCAATTGGGTTAAGATCTGGTGATTGACTTGGTCAGTCTAAAACCTTCCGCTCTTTCCCCTGATTAAGACCTTTGTTGAGTTGGATCATTGTGTTTCTGTATGATAAAGTTCTTTCAGATTAATTTTGATGCATTTCTCTATAAATTGGCAGACAAAATGTTCCTGTAAACTTCTGAATTCATTCTGCTGCTACAATCATGAGTTACATCATCAATAAAGATTAGTGAGCCTCTTCCAGAAACTGCCATGCAGGCCCAATTCCTGTACGGAGGAACGGTCTCAGATCCCTTACCATGTATTCTCCAAACTCATCAGGCATTATAGGAGAAGACTCAGAGCTGTTATCTTGGGAAATGGAGGTAGCACAAACTATTCACTAAAAGGGTGCCAAAAATGGTTACACACCTATATTTAACAATTTTTTTTTTTTTTTTTTTTGGATAAACCTGTGTTGTGTTTGCAATTGTTTGATATCCACAAGAGCAGCATATTTTTGTTAATTTTACAAACAAAAGATCAAAAGGTTAAACATAAAGACAATTTTTCATAACCTTCTTTGCTCATATTTACCAAGGGTGCCAATATTAGTGAAGTATGTGAACTGCTCTGGTAAATTCTTCTGAAAAATAATAATAATGCACTTATTCATATCTGTTTAGAACACATTATCGGTTTAATGCCAATACTGTATTCATATTCGATTACATGCCTACCCCAAATGCACCAATCAATAATGTCTAGTGGCCATATAAAATGACTCTTTAATCTTCAGTCAGCTCTGTCAAAATGCAGACGGAAGGCTTCTGAAAAATAGGAAGTTGTATAATTGAAGAATGAAAGTGGTATAGCCTGTGTTTTTGGCAGAACATAGCAGGCACACGCATATGCTTGTCTATTTCTCAGTCAGCTTCAGGTTTTGAGTCTGATTCATGAAGCAACGAATGTGTGCCTGGCATGTTAGGAATGGAAACATAAGAGGCTCACTAGAGACAAGAATGAATCCTGTGTTTGTCTTTCTATGCTGAGGTGCACTGACCATGACCAGCAGTGCTGCCCCTAAGGTCCATAGGCAAATGCTTCTGAAAAGATTCCACATTCAATGAAAAGACCAGGCATAATGAACAACTGCAGTCATCAGTGCATTACATTAAGTACAATAGACCGAAAATGAGTAATGCTTGAATAGGAAATGTAGAAAAACATAAATTCTTGTCACTGTGCTACATGGCCCTGGTATAAAATCTTGGGATATTTAGTGTCATGTCTGCACATGTTGTTCTGCAAACCTGCTGTGGATTAAAGCCATTTCTTTCAGTGTGTTAAAGCTGAATGTGGCTATATAACTGCACCCATTTGCCATTTCCCTAGATTTCAGAGACTCTTTGCAAGCCTGTTCTCTCATTCTCTTGCCTTCTCTCTCACTCACTCTCTGCTTGACATCTGGGGGAAATGGCTGCCTCTACAGGTAATTGGGCTCAGCTGTTCATGCATACAGTGGCAAAAGGAGCTTAGGCAAACCATCAAACTCTCTCTCTCTCTCTCTCTCTCTCTCTCTCTCTCTCTCTCTCTCTCTCTCTCTCTCTCTCCCTTACTCACTCTCTCTCCATCTGTTTTGAGCTATCCATAGAGGATTAGGGTTTGTGTGTGCATGGTCCAGACAAGTGTTGAAAATTTCAAAGACAAAACAATAAATACCATGGAAGAAAACCCAGTCTAAACATTACTAGAGGAGCAAATCCCTATGGAGTCAAACAATAGCCAAGTTACTGTGCACGTCTGTAAAATAACATGACATCAAACTTTAGTCTCTCCCCAAAAAAGTGAACAAATGAAATATATCCAAAATTTTGTAATAAATGATCAGTTGTCATTATCAGATCCTTTGAGGAAGAATTTTTTTTTCCACAGATTTAAAACTTATACCTGAAGTGAAAGAAGTTGCATGGATGTATACAGTATCATTAATTTGTTGATAAGGAGTGTGTTTAGAGAGTCTGTCAAAGCTTATCATAGTTTGGATGCATACACTTTCTTAGGGGAAAGGTGGGAAATGTTTCCTCTTGTAATGCAGATCTCTATTGTGTATGTTGAAGCTAGAGCAGGCAAACTCTGTCTAAAACTTAGCATTTTTCCTTTCTAAGAAGCAAGAGGAATTTGTGAGCAAAGACTAAGTGAATTAGTTAGCGAGCTGGTTAGCTATTTTGTTGGGAAATTAATGGATTACGCAACTGTTTATTTACACTAACCTCTGGTATTGAATGTAGGTTTGTAAAACCCAGATACAGTTAGTTGATTATCTGTTTTGTGCAACAGTGCAGCGTTTAATATTTCAAGGTAAAATATGTGCTCCAGTGTTATTTGATATCCAACCATCTCTCTTTAATGCAGCAATTCAAGTGTTTCGCTGTGATTTGTCTTTTTGGAAATCAATATTCTATCATTTCTGAAAGCAAGTTTGTTCCTGACTAGAGGGAACACCCAACGACTGAATAACATGGTCCTAATTTTAATTTTAAGTCAAGCTATCAGTCACATAAAAGGAAGCACACAGTGTACAGTTCTTCACGAGTGTTTTGAATGATGTTTTCCATTAACTGGCTATGTTCTAGGAACAGCAACATCACTTCTGGTGTCTACAAATATTTGTTTGAAATGGGCTATAGTCAGAGATTTAAAGCTCCACACAGTGATACCACTAAAGCCACACTTCCAAATCACTGCTTAGGCTAGATCACCTAAATCAATGGTCATCAACCCTCTTCCTGGAGATCTACATTTCTGCAGGTTTCATCGCCAATCAAAAAACACACCTGTTTGAGTTGTTCAAGAACTTTTTAAGGCACTGATAGATGGTCAAGTGCGCACGATTATGGTTGGAGCTGAAGTCTTCAGGAAGGTAAATTTTCAGGAACAGAGTTGGTGATCACTGAGCTAAATATTAGTGCAAGAAGAGGAGCTTTGTGAGTGATGGGCAAAAAGACTTATCTGATCTATTGGATGTTGGATGTTTTCTCCAATCAATGCTGCCTTGGGCCTGGAGTGCCTCTGAGCAGATATTTTATCAACAGCTGTCATAATGTCAGGTGAAACAAATACTATTAGTGTTCTGACTTAAGAATCTCTGACACCACCTTTAAATGTGCTTCAAAGTTGCTCCAGACCCAAACAATGGAATTGAGGAGAGAAGCAGATACATTTATTGGTATAAAATCCAATTCTCTCCTGCTGAAATGGCAAGACATATTATGTTAAATCATATCAGTATATATAGACTCTATTCAACACTGCAGATTATTTTGCAGTATCAAAAAACCATCAAACTTCAATTTGCACTCACCATCTCTCTCTCTCTCTCTCTCTCTCTCTCTCTCTCTCTCTCTCTCTCTCTCTCTGTTTCTATTCCCTCCTATTGCACAAGATTTCTCAGCCTCAGCTCATTCAAATTTCACACTTCCATATAAAAGTCCTGCTGAAACCCAATGAAGCCATAAAGTCATTCAATCAGACATTCACTATCAGTATAGGAGCAGTATTGCTCTACAGAAGCCCCAGGGGGCAGTTAACTCTATTAAGTTGTGGTATTAGCTGAGATAATGAAAACATGTAGATTGAACCAATCATCTTCTATCATCATTTTCCTGAACATGTCCTTAGGATATGCTGTATCTCCAATCTGTGAATGAAATCATTTTGTAAAAAGATGTATTTTACTTGATTGTCCAATGTATTTAGATACCATTGGAAACAACTACAGAACAATAAAATTGTGGTATGGTAGTAAATCTGAGGCATTTAGAGCAACAGTGTTCATGTACAGATGGATGAAAAATTACATGAAAAATATAAGTATGTGGTGTTAGGTGCTGGGCCACCACAAGTCACTAGAACAGGTTCAGTGCACCTTAGCATTGATTCTACAAATCTCTGGAACTGAGTATTGAACACTGTTCTTCCAAAAAGTATTCCCACTGTTGGTGTATTGATGATGGAACTGGGGAGCACTGACTAAGACACTGGTCCAAAATCTTTTCAGTTTTCAGTTGAGTTGAGATCTGGTGACTGTTTAGGCCCTACAGTAGTACAAGGACCCACCATTTGCATCCTCATCAAACTATTCAGTGAGTCTTTGTTGTTTGTGGTTGGTGGCGGAGTCAGCCTGGAAATGACCACACATTATCAGAAAAGGAATATTGAAGTTAGATTTTTTTTTAACTTTAGAAGAACTTTGTATTTGTATTTGCAGTGACTCTTCTCTGTTTTGCCAGCAAAATAACCCCACAGTATAACAGTTCCACTGTGTTTTCCTTTAATTTGTCACCTGTGTATCCTTGAAGAGTATGAAGCAGAGAGAGAAATTTAGAGAGACCGAACTGTCACTCGTTTATTGAGGTTTGGGTAAAGGTGCCTCATTTGTAAGATGTTGTCAGGATTAATAATCAGCTTAAATAATACTAGGCATACAGGATAGTCTGCAGATTAGTGAGGATGACTTATGACAAGCATACTATAATAGGGCAGTCTGAGATGGGGAAATGTGGTCAATTTAGACTGTATTAAAAAGGATTTTAATTATACTGCATGATGTAAAACGGAGGTGCCAGGGGTAGCTTAATATACATGAAAAAATTCTCTATTAAGGCTACAGCTTCCCATCCCTGGTCCTGGAGTACCCCCTGGCTTGCACATTTGAGTGTTGAGTGGAACTTGGAAAAATAGAAACTACACAAATAGATAACAGTTTTAGTAGTAACACAGGTCAGACTGTGAGCAAGCAACATCAGCCACATACACATATAGATTAATGTAACAGCGAAGGGGGACTAAATCTGGAATGGGATGTTCAGCAAGTACATATGGGTGATGGTCTGGTGTCCACAAACCTTTGGCCATATAGTGTATCTCAGGACCACAAATTATTATGTTGTGATCACAAGATACAAAAGTAGCTACCATGAATTGTGTAACCTGAGCCCACAAATTAATATGTTGTGGAACCTTCATACTTAATATATGGCCTCCATTTAATCATTTGGAGGGAACATACAAGGGGAATATGTATTTATGTCTCATTCCAAAATGGAAGTATTGCGTGAATTTATCAGTAATCTCTATGCAGAGATTCCTGTATTCACCATGGCTTAATTCAATATCTGTTTTTCCTCACTGATTAGTTGCCACACGTTAAGTACTTCATGGCCACAAAATAGATCCTGAGAAACTTAACTCATATCAATTCATGGACATACCTTCAAAACAAAACAAAACAAAATGAACAAACAAACAAAACAAAACACACACAAAAAAACCCCCACCATATTGCCTCAGTGTGGCTCCATAGGTTTTCTGGTTTTCACATGACATACATCTCCAAACATCCTTAAGTAGCATAGATGAGCTGAACAATTCTGATTTGATTTACATAGAACCCATGAGTAAAATCCATATGGAGAGATAAAGAGAAACAGGCTGATGAAGAAAGAGACAGCTGTATGTGCTTGTGTATGAGAATATTTTAAGCAATATTACAAAACACTCAAAGGCCATCTCTCAACTCTGACTTGTATGTAAAGCTCATCATACAATTTGAACCATTTTTAGCTTTCTAGTGTTGTTATTGTTGCCAGCAAGGGATAATATGTAGAAATGTGTGTGTGTGTGTGTGTGTGTGTGTGTGTGTGTGTGTGTGTGTGTGTGTGTGTGTGTGTGTGTGTGTGTGTGTGTGTGCGAGAGAGAGAGAGAGAGAGAGAGGTAGAGAGAGGCTTTAAAATGTATAATATGGGTAATAATTGAGTTAAACAAGACGATGTTTAATTCACTGTAACTGCTTCTGAAAAGACAGAAAATTAGACAGACCCAATAAAAGAAAAAAGGAATTGAATACAATATATTTGCAAATGAGCACACCAAAAAAAAAAAATAGCTCAACATGAATGGCTCCTAAAATGCGATCTGGTTTTCCCTGAAGTCATAATAATTATTTGCAACAATCCAAAGGATGTTGACACTCATGCAATACATTTGAGACTTAAGCTTCATCACTACCAGAAGATTCCAACATGTACTAGAACTCTTCAGAGAATTTTAATGGAAAACAAAAGAACAGTTAAATAACACAGCTTAGCACCGAAATATGAAGATATGATGAGTAGAGCTTGCTGTTTAGTGATCTGGTTGAAAGAAGCTGCAGTTTGAAAGAAGCTGTTAAAAAAAGCTGCAGTCATTCAAATTTAGCAGAACACGGGAGTTACAGAACAGTTTCACACATAAAATGATAGTGAAGGGGGCTAATTATCATCCATACCTCCTCTCTTATAGAGGCAAAGAAGACTGGGGTGAGAAAGGGAGAGAGAAATGAAGGGTGGAATAGTACAGCAATTTCAGTCTTTTAAACCTGTCTTGTAAAGACCACTAATTATTTTATGTTATTCCAGAGAGGGATAGATATCCACTAATACTAATTATCTGTCTCAAGTATGGCTTGATTCCTGTTCATTTTTTTTTTTTTTTTTTTCATGAATCATCCTGACCACCCTGACAAAGACAGTTGATTTGTTACCATGACTGCTGGAATAAAGGCAAAAAAGATTTACAATTAGAGTAATAAACATGACACATTATAGCGAGTATGAGATTAATATTTAAATTTTGCTTCAGGCTTGAGTCCCTTTAATCGTTCATAACAAAACAATAATTGAAACAGTTGAGGTAAACAGGACGACCAAATGGAGAAGGGGGGAATAATACAAGTTGTGTTGTGCACATTATTAAGCTGTGCATGAATACCACAAAATCATAAAAGTTGGATAAAACTCCATAAGAACATCCCTGCCAAAACAAAAAACAAACAAAAACAGTAGAAACCCTCATAGAATTTGTAATGGTTTTAATGGTTATATGGTGAATTGTATTGGTTTTAATGGAAATTGTAATGGTGCCTATGGGTCTCTGCTGGTAATTTGTTGCATTCTATTAGTAGCATGTTATGTCTAGTCAATTCTATTAAGGACCAATAATGGTAATGGTTTTAATGGTTAACTGATGGTAATGATATTTGTAGTGGAAAACATTTGAATTCCTATGATAGTTTCTATTGGGTTTTTTTTTCATCCAAAGGTCTTATTGTTAATGTGACATGGTAGCAGGCTTGATTTTGCATTATATTGCGAAATATATATTTATTAATAGAAGTCAGTGGCCCTTACATTATGTTAATGCTAGCAAGCAACAGAATAACAGAGTAATGATGCACGATTTCAGCAACAGCACAACAAGCAACATGTTTACTGTTTTATACATGACTAGTATGCAAGCAGAAAAGGCCATGCGGGTACACACTGACCTAATATTAGCACTGAGAGGTTGAACAGGAAGCATTCTGCCTCTACTCCAGTCCTCATAGCAGCACTGTGTTTCATCAAGAAGCCATATTAGAATGATATTGGAAGAGTGCCGAAATTACCGTCATGATTAAAGCATGAGCACTCATCAAATATGCATAGGAAATTGCAGTCAGGTAGTGCAAATATACAGTGCAGTAATTCATATTAAGGTTTCCCTGCTTGTTATATTACATGTGCCCTCTTATCCCATCCCCCGTGCTTCATTATTTCACAGGATTTATACATGCTTGACCGTTTCATCTAATAAGCACTTAGCCAATTATCTTTAATGTTCGAACACCAGCATCATTATAGTCAGTGTTGCTATAATAAAATGTCTTAACTTTATTGTCTTGCTTCACAGTTTACACACAGCATGTTGACATAAACAAACAGGACATGCGTAATAATATGTTTGGTCAGCTTTTTATATGAATAATGTTTTACTAATGTATTCCAGCATAGCATTTAAAAATATCATGTCAAAAAGAAACTGTAGTTTTCATAGCAATTTGTATTTATCTACAGTAATTCAACAGCTCTAATATAGCTTAATTCTGTATTAATGAAAAGCTTTATTGCTGTGAAGGAAATTATTATTACAGAGCATGCAGCTTCTCAGCAGTTCCTAGATTGCATGGTTTCATCGCTGGATAGAATTTTCATATCCAAATAAAGCCCAGTTCGCATGTTTAAATAAAGCAGCAGCTTCATCAGGTGTGCACTTTGTGGTCAACTTACACTTTGTGGCCAAATTTTACTTAAATGATGTTGCTTTACTTAAGTTTATAAGGCTACATAATGCCTTCATAATTATTTATGGTCCTCAGGTTTTCTCCCCCAACGAAAAGTATACATGTAGGTGGATTGTGTGATTGAGTGTGTGAATATGTGTGTGCATGGTGTCCACACCTGACCAGGACAAAGGGTTACTGAAACCCATCTTCACCCTAGTACCAGAAATTTTGGCCATACATAATTGGCTGTTAATAAGCTTTAAATGTAAGAAAAAGCCATCTGAAGCAATGAGGTAAAAAAAAAAAAATAAATACAAAATAAATAAATTGTGTTTTGCTTATTAGATATTTGCTTTATTACAAACTTTATTACAAACATTTTGTGTACACGCTTCGTCTCTAATACAATTGAATATATTTTCAATCCTTTCTTATTGTTTGATACTCAGTTGAGTATTGTAAATCAATAATGTCTGAGAAATTACAAGACCTCAAGACTCAGTACACCTTTTAACTTAAATTTAGTGCACACACACACACACACACACACACACACACACACACACACACACACACACACACACACACACACACACACACACACACACACACACACACACACACACAGCAGCAGCACAAAACCTGGCAAAAGTCCCACGGGTTAAATTATTCTGGAGTGTGACTGACAGTCGAGCCAGATGCACAAAATCTAATCAACAGCAAACAAACGGGTGAGTGAGTGAGTGAGCGAGCTCTGGGATCAGCTCTGCAAACGCTTACTGAAGATGAATGAATGTACTCTTTGAATGAATGAATGAATGAATGAATGAATTTGTAACAACTTGCAAAGCTATTTTAGCAATTGATCTGAATGACTAACATACAGTATAAAAAAATTCTTGCTGGAATCCAGCCAACATTTTGACGTGATATGAAGGCATGAGAAGAAGTAAACAAAACTCATCCCTAACCCTAATCTTCATGCCTTTTAATACAAGTTGGGTTGTGCAGATTATTATGAGTTTCTGTTTTTGTATCTCATTTTGACTGTTTCCCCCCTACTAGAATTAATATACCCCACCTCCCAGTTTGTCTAGAGCTCTCTTCAACCACATAAGCAATTTTAAAAACCTCTATCAACTACTGAAATGTTAAGAAACTGTCTTCTGTGTGTTAAACTAACCAGAGCTGCACTAGGATTAATAGCATTCAGTCCAGAATAGTGGCAACAGTTTACACTTTCTTGCCTGCTCAGCCATACTAATAAAGCTGTTTCATTTAATAAATGCCCATACAACTTTGCTCCACAAGCTTCGAATTTGTGTGAAGATGTGATGATGAATGTGTTCATGTGTGTGCTTTAGGGCACTGTAGCTGAGAATGATGATGATGGGGTGTGTGTGTGTGTGTGTGTGTGTGTGTGTGTGTGTGTGTGTGTGTGTGTGTGTGTGTGTGTGTGTGTGTGTGTGTGTGTGTGTGTGTGTGTGTGTGTGTGTGTGTGTGTGTGTGTGTATTCCTGTGAGTACTGCTGATGCTGTTTCAAACAGAGGGCTCATCAAATGTGTGACATAACAAATGGGAGCCGGAGGCAGTTGGTTGTATCCACTAGGTCTTTTACTTAGGTCTCTCTGGCAATCATAATCATAATCCATAGCAGAGTTCAGAGCATAGGCAGGTGAGTATAACATATACATGTCCAGAATTTTCATTTCTGGGAAAGAAAAGGGTCAATAAAAGAAAATATTAGACACATGAAGGTGAAGGTGAAATCTCACAAACTAACTAAATAAATAAATACTAGCACTGAATTGGAGTGGAGACTGAGGAAATTTGGTGAAATGCATTACTTTCATGACAATACCAAATAATGCCTTGCTGCACTTTCTCCACAGAAAGCCTTTAAAGTGTACTAATATTGGCACCCTTGGTAAATATGAGCAAAGAAGGCTCAGAAAAATTGTCTTTATTGTTTCACTTTTTGATCTTTTGTTTGAAAAATTTAAATAAATTAACAAATAAAAAAACAAATTCATAAAAACACTCTGCTCTCATGGATATCAAACAACAACACAGGTTTATCAAAAACATATATGACTCAGGTGGCATCAACTAGTCTGCATTTATAGGTCTTTTAGATACAATATGCCCCAATGTACACTTTTATAGATCTAATTTACATCACACACCTTAATTTATGCAAGTGTTTCAGCAATGAGCCAATATAAGTAAAGAATTCAGCATACTACAGTTATTGAACGTCCATGGAAGTAAATCGAATAAGGGGGGAAAAAATTATTTCAGGGAAGCTGAGTTAGATGTGTTTGTGTTAAATTATGCTGCATATAAAGAAATATTGTTGCTGTCCTCAAAATCTTGGAGAAAAGGAAATGTTATGAAATGTTGAAATGTTTTATGAAGAGAGAAATGTGAGGAATAAAGGAAAAAGTTCATATACATAATTAGCTGCATAGAAAAATAGAGTCTGATCTTTACCCAAGCCATTTGACATTAACGCCTTTAGGAGCAAGTGTAGGATGGGTGTGGAAATTTTCTTTTGGGCTGCTTTTCTCAGGTGGCAACACTAAAGAGGTGTATGCAGAAGCAGTGAATGAGTGAAGGTTACAATGAGAGAGACAGAGAAGAACCTACAAAGAATGACAGAAGGTGAAAAGGCATCCTTTCTTCATGTGCCTCTAGTGCCTATTCACTCTGAAGGAAGGAGTAAACAAGAGTGAGGCAGGTGAAAATGGGAATAGGGACATCCTGTTTTCAAGTTTGGGCTCTATTCAGTTGGATAGCAAAAGTGGGAAAGGACAGTCATTGTGTTGTGTGGTCATCTTGCCCTGTCACTAACAATCCAAGTGCTTACAATACACACTACATAATTTAACAGGATATGTGGCCATGTGTACCAGCCATTGTGAGCATATAATGAATTTGTTGGCACGAAATACATTAAGGTAATTAAGGGGAAAAAAAATCAAAATGTCTTGCTGGAAATATTTTGCTGACAAAAATGTGAACATGTTATTGTTCACAACACAATCAAAACTACTATTCTGTTGTCTGCATCTTTTAGTCAAGCCTCTATTGCTTAAAGGAGACTCTAGTGATGAATTTAAGCTCTCAGTTTAATACCATGTCAATTAGTTTTGTTTTGTTTTTTCGTTTTAGATCTTGTTCTGGATTAACTATTATGTTCCACTGTCCCCTAGGTGTAGGCATGTCAGGCTTCGATATATTGTTGTGGATTAGTTGTTATGTTCTACTGTCCCCTAATTGTAGGCATGTCAGGCTTTAATATGTTTAAATTAGTTACTTAAACTGTATATGTACTGGCAACATAGCAAAGCTGGGAAGCGTTGCCACCTAGAAATGTGTACTGGTCGGCGCTACACTGTCTCTTACTATGCTTATTTTCCTGTTTTAGTAGTTACTGTACTGTCTTGTGCTGTTGGCCCACCTTTGCACATGCACTTTATGTAGTCATGTGTAGGTCTTATTTAGTTCTGTGTACTCTCTTGTAGCCCTGTGTCGTTTTTATGTAATACCATGGTCCTGGAGGAATGTTGTTCAATAGGTGATTGCCTATGCTAAAGTGACCCTAACTGTGAATGAGTGTGTACATGTGTGTTCATGATGCCTTGTGATTGATTGGCATCCTCCGAGACTCCGGATCCCCACAACACTGACTAGGATAAAGCAGTCACTGAACATTCATAAATTAATTAATGTATATTGTAGCTGGTGAACTACTCACCACTCTTCTAAAAGGATTCTACAAGGGGTTATTTGATTAAGTAAGGGCAAGTAATCTAAAATAAATGTATAATGTCAAAATTACTGCCATTTCCATTGTTTAAAATTATACTGATTACGTTCACCAGTTTCACATGTTCCCCACATTGTAAATATGATGTTGCATGCTTGTAATCCCTTTGTCATCAATGTAGGGAAAATTAGCTGTTTTAGACTGAGCTATAGTATTCTCCACCAAATATGTAGGAGAGACTAGCAGATCAGCTTGGAAGGGGAAATTTGGCCAATTTAGTATTTCTGATCAAATATTCGTCAGTGATAAGTTGAAATTAGTGTATTTATTAATTATGCATTAGATATTTCCTCCATGGCCACCAGCAATAATATCCTAAATATAGTGAAACATTATTTTAAGAGCATAGTAGCAAGATCAGCAGCTCAAGGCAGTAGAATTATAAACAATAAAACAAGTATATTTACGAACAGACGAGACTTTATTAAACTATTCTACAGCACAGAAACTAATCTAACACATAAATGCACACGAACACACATACAAACAGTGGTGATCATGGATTTCAACAGTGTGAATGAAGTTCTGAGTTTCTAGTACTGTATGTTATTTCACAGACCATGACCTGAACGAACCATCAAATTTTTTGTTTACTTTCACTTTGTTTAGAAGGACTTTAAACTTAATATTATACACACCAGTTTAGCTATCTGGAGGTATTGCGCTTGCCTGTTGAATGTTTGTACTGAAGGGATTCCTATGATGGTTATTCGTCAGTGGTCTGGTCAGCTTTTGAGTAGCGTCTTGGAAGACCAATCAGAATGCTGGATGGAATGGTATCTGGGAGGTTTGAAGAGCTGGTGGTGGCTTTAGGCTGTAGCGCCAAGCAGATGATCTCCACAAAGATGTTGATTGGGGAGAACTCTGATGGCGCCGCCAACTCTGTTCCTCGTTCGATGTTCTGTTCTTCTTCTGTTGATGATCTCTGCATCTAAGTCTATCCTTTGGTGGCATATAATTTAATACTTTCTGGCTACAGAAACCAACCACAGAATGTTTCCTCCAATCAAACATTGTCTTGGGGTGGGGTGTAAGCCATATTCTCTACCTATGATGTTAATCAGTCCATTGGCTCTACAGATGGGAGGTTCCACATTTCTCATGATGTGTGGATTAAACTTTGTCCCAAATAGTGACATATACATATAACAACATTCTACCCAAATTTCCTTACTCTCATTCTTCAGGAAATCACTCAAGAAGCACACACATACCACACAAGACATATATTGGCTGTTATTTACACACTACTAATGGTCAAACACAATAATCATACTAGTATTACTATATTAATACATGCTAAATAAATGAAACAGTTAGTGGCAACTTAATGGCTATCAGCATGGTAGTTCCAGAAGAGAACATGGCAGAATATATGTGATTGCAGTAGTTTTAGAATTTATTAATTTTCACAGTCATTGCCTGTGTAGGAGTGCTCTGATTGTGGAATGTGTGAACAGGGGGCCTTTGTGTTGACGCTTTCCTGAGGCCCCCCTTTCCTGATGCGTAGGTCATCAGATTTACTGGTGAGGGCCCTTGGATTTTATCTGTTGGGTGAGCCATCTGGTCTAAGCCAGTGGCTTAAATCACTGGATTTGACAGAACAATGATGGCAGTAGGCAAACTTTGGGAAAGTCTTAATAGTTGATGGGAAAGGGGTTTTGATAGTTGAAGGACCAATAAATATTAATTTTAGGGATACCAGTAATTGTAATTTATGTTGAAAAAGATATTTTGTTTGAATTATAACTAACTATAACACCCTTGTAGGCATGTTGCATAATTGTCCACAAGTCTTGCTGGAATTTTTGACCACTCTTCCATGCAATATTCTTTCAGATGTTTGAGGATTTTCTGCCTGTACAAAACCTCCCACAACATTTAAATGGGATTGAAATCCGAGCTTTGACTAGGCCATTCCATAACCCCCCCATTTCGTCTTTTGGAGCCATTCTTTGGTGGATTTGCTAGTGTGCTTAGGATTATTATCCTATTGAAAGGTCCACTTTCAATTCAACTTCAACTTTTGGACATATGGCCTTACATTATCTTCAAGCACTCTTTGATATGTTGTAAAATTCATAGTTGAATCAATGAATGCAAGATGTCCAGTCCCTGAGGCAATGAAGAAACCTCAAACTATAACATTTCCACCGTGGTGCTTCACAGTTAGTGCTTCTCCTGAAAACTGTCTTTGGTTTGTGCCGAACATGTCTGAGGTTACTGTGGCTAAACAACTCTATCTTTGATTCGTCTGTCCAGAGAACATTATTCCAAAAGGCCTGGTCTTTGCCTCTGTGCTCATTGGCAAACTGTAGTCTTGCAAAGACATTTTCCTGGCATGCCTCCTGACATGCAGGTAACATTTGTGCAATTACTTTCTGGTTGTAGAAGCATGCACTTTGATACCAACAGTTGCAAGGTTTAACTTGTAGATCCTGTGATGAAATGTTGGGGTTCTTGGAGCCTTCTTTTTATATCAAATGGTCTGCTCTAGGGCTGAATTTGCTGGGATCGCCAGTACTGGACAAATTGGAAAATTGAAATCTGCACCATTTGTAGATTATTTTCCTTACAGTGGAATGATGTATTTCAAATAATTTTGAGATCTTTTTAAATCCTTTGCCAGACTCATAGGCATCCACAACCTTTTTTCTGAAGGCCTTACAGAACTCTATAGATCTTGGCATGATGACACAACACACCTCAACAGCAATGGGAACACCAGACAATAGATATGAGAGGGGTATATATAAGTCAGGTTCCACCTGCACTCCCTAAGCAGGTTCTAATCACTGTCACCCAATCTTGAACACTAGATTCTA